>NW_026876540.1:0-19961 GCF_032173495.1 Musca vetustissima
TGAATTGAGTCTTGAATAATGTGTGCTAAGTTTCGTGAAAATCGGTTCAGATTTAGATATAGCTCCCATATATATTTTCGTCGATTCGATTTGCGAAATTTGGCATAGCATTCTGAATTAAGCCTAGAACGATGTGTCTTAAATTTCGTGAAAATCGATTCAGATTTAGATATAGCTCCCAAATATAATTTCGTCCGAATTTAGGGAAATAGTGCACCAAAGTCGATATATATCCTTCGATTTGCACGAAATTTGGCATAACATTCTGAATTAAGTCTAGAAAGATGTGTTTTAAATATCGTGAAGATTTAGATATAGCTCCCAAAAATATATTTTTGTCCGATTTTATGTAAACGGTGCACCAAAGTCAATATATATCCTTCGATTTGCACGAAATTTGGATTTATAACTAAATGAAGAACTCAAAATGTGACCGAATGCAAAAAACATACTGAAATAAGTGTAACCTAACATGTGAAAAGTTTCGATGAAATCAGTTTAGATTTCGATATTTTGCTTTAAATTCTGACCAAAATTTAGTATTGGTTGCAGAATGACATGTTTTATTTTATGGTAATGGGAAGTCTGTTAGTATTCAATCTGTTGTATATTCCCAAAGTGGTGAAGGGTATCAAATAGTCGGCCCCGTCCGACATTACTACTTTCCTTACTGGTTTTCTTATGCCCAAAATTAGAACCTCGATAACTTTTGCGCGCATCAACCAAATCGCGAACGGTTTCGGAGTCAGAACATTTTTCTCTATATGTGTACGAAAAATCATTAATGATGATAAAAACAATAAAGCTGATTTTTTGAAAATGGAATATTAAAAAATTGGCAATATTGCTCATATATGTATATATATATATATATATGTATATATATATAATTTTATTTTATTTTTTGTTTTCGGTCTTATTCCTTTTTATACCCTTCACTACACTGTGGTACATGGTATTATGTCTTTGTGCATACGTTTGTAAGAGGCAAAAGGAATCGAAATAGACACATGGTTCCTTTTGAGAATATGCATAGAATCACTTTCTGATTTACGCATGTCCGCTGTCCGTCCGTCTGTTGATGTTAAATTGTAAACAACGTACAGGTCGCATTTATAATCCGATTTGATTTATTTGGCCCAAGGACGAACACTATTCAAATTGGAGAAAATCGGTTCAGATTTCGATATAGCTCACATATATTTTTTTCGTCCGATTTTAGGTAAATGGTATACCAAAGTCCCAAAAAATCATTAGATTTATACGAATTTTGGCACATCGTACTGAATAAAGTTTAGAATGGTGTGTGCTTAGTTTCGTGAAAATTGGTTTAGATTTAGATATAGCTCCCATATATAGTTTCGCCCGATTTTAACTAAATGGTCTAGAATGATATGTGCTAAGTTTCATGAAAATCGGTTCAGATTTACTGAATTTAGTGTAGAATGACGCGTGCTAAGCTTCGTGAAAATTGATTCATAGCTCCCGTATATACTTTCGTCCGATTTTATGTAAATAGTGCGCCAATGTCCCATATATCTTTCGATTTTGGCATAGCGTACTGACTTATGTTTTGAATGATGTGAAAATCGCTTCAGATTTACATATACCTCCTATATATATTTTTGTCCGATTTTAAATAAATAGTGCACTAAAGACCCATAGCTAGGCCGGCTGACACAACGTACTGATGTTAATATAAATTAATCTCTGGCACGTTTCCTTGAAATCGGTTCAGATATAGATACAGCATAGCTTCCATATATAATTTCGACATATTCATTTTAACAAAATTTAGCATAGGTTGCAGAATTGCAGGATTGATGTTAGTCGGTTTACATATTGATAAAGATCACTTATGTAAGTTCGTTCAATTTCATGCCAATATTCCTTCGAAGAGCCGACGTCTGTTTGGATACATGTGTAGAATATACCCAAATTTGTATAGTCGACCCAGTCTGTCTTTACTACATTCTTTACTGGTTATTCTTAACTGAAAGCGGCCACTAACATGAATATAACATTTTTACGGACAAGAAACTTTTTTTTGTGCCAAGGAAATACCAAACTACAAAAATCCTTTTTTCCTCGTTTAGTGAATCAAAGTTTGTCTAACCATGGAACTAGTACCACAATGTGGGTGGCCGACTTTTTTGCTGTATGCTTTTTGTAGTCTGTGTGGCGACAGAATGTTTGTGAGTCATTCTCGCTTTTGTTGTTCATGCAACTTCAAACACGCCATGCAATTTTTGCTTGTTTTATTGTGTTGGAAGGAGCTGCATTCGTTAGCAAGTTTCCTGTTGTGGTTTGTTGAATGTTTCAGTCAAGGATAAAAACAATTTATCGCATGGCGCCACTTTATATTTGTATTCGGTATATAAAATTCATGTGTGTCTTTAAAATTATTTCCAAATACCATTTAAAATGCAATGATAAAGCGAAAGACAAAAAAATATGACCATCACCAAAATAAACTTTTATCTGGAAACAATAACCCATATGTCCAGCATATATTAACATAATGGATAGGGCCTGATTTTGTTAAACACCAACAAGACGTATAATTAATCCAGAAAAAAATTTGTTAAAATCAACGTCTTGAGATTTTTTTAAATCCACGACTTGATAGCAAATCCTTCAAAAATCTTCGTTTTGGGGAAAAAATATCTTTTAACTCCACGTCTTACAATTAACCGTTTGCACAGCTTGTGACATGAACAGAATAACAGAATTTTATTGTTTTGATTTGAGTTCATACGCTTTTTTTAATTTATCGCCATTAATCGAAACATGCATTTTTTGGTTATTTCCAGCTTCCATTATTCTATATTCTCCGCTTTTTCATTCTCATAAATTTACTAATATAATCTAAATACTTAGCAACAGAACAATCAGACTACTTTTTTACTACAGCAAAATCCGAATAAAGGAATAAAGTAATCGTTTTTGTTTTTAACAAATTGCGTTGTAATGCGATTAAGCCTATCAAATGAACACACAACTACTTAAGCAATTTTAACAACGCACACTTCATACGTATTCAGTATGATTTTTTTAAATGCAAAGATGGAAAAAACAAGACATTTTTCAATTTTCAAATTCCTGCGGGGAAAAGATTTTAATGAATTTATATATGAGTATGCTTCTTTGGGTGAGGGTAAGAGAATATTCATCCTCTTTTCGAAGTGTAACACCCATCGTCGTAGGACAATTGAATTTTAAATAAAATTCTTATAAAATTCAATTGTTTTTCAATTATTCTAAACTTTGGGAGTTTATGTACAAAGTTTGAATTACTTTGGAGTATGGTGACACACATATATAGAGTAACTTCGGATAATGCGGACCACCATTTTCTTTTTTTGGGATTGGGCGTAACAACTGTAAAAAATAAAAACAAATTGTTTTCACAACACAGTAGATTTGTTGGCTAAATATATTCCAGTAGGCCTATTCTGTATATACAGCGATTATTAATTGCTATTAGTATAAATTGAACATTTTCTTTACGCGTATTGGTTATAAACTGAAACGTTTTAACTTAAATTATTTATTGTCCTACAATCGTTTACCATCAAACTGTGTCGATATACCAATTTTTAAATTGACATTTGTTTGCGTATCGGATATGGAGTGGTGGGGAAGGCCTTAAAACCTTACACGTACCTTAGTGCTTGAAATTCAATAATCCACTCCTCATGTGTTATTTGAAAAATTATAATTTAAATAATCATTTGTTGGTTCTTGAATAGATTCCCTAAAAAATTTACGATTCTGTTATTCTTTGAACAAAAAACTTTAAGTCATTGAAAACTAATCTTAAAAAACTTCAGGCTTCTGTTGGTCCTTGAAAACATGGTAGGTTTTGTTGGTTATCGACGAAATCCAAAGTTTTATTGGCCATTGAAAAAATACATTTTACATGTCTACCTTAGTCCTGAAGCTAGTTTCTCTAGTTTCGATACATAGGTATCGAATATCGAAATAAATAACTGTCACAAAGTTTGAAATGTCTAGATAATAAACTTATTTAGATGCTCGATTTTTTGTATTTTTACAGATGTTTTTGTAATACTTCCATTCCAATTCGCAAGTATTTCGTCTATAACAAATTTCAATATTTTAAGACAATATTATTTAAAAGTGGTTAATTTCGATGTGTATTATTATAAAAATATTTAAAAATATAATGCTTTTACAAGACTAATAGAAAAAAAAAACTATAAAAAGTACATTCGGGGTAGATTCGGCATTTAAAGTGGGGCACATTCGGCCATATACAGATAGTGCAATATTATTTCCTTAAAATGTTTTTGAGTTTGTCTTTAAAAATAATCCTTTAATATGGTTCGTAATTACATATATAAGACTAAAAGTGCTTGTATTGGCGAAAATTGATATTTCACCGCCCGCCGTTAGAAAATATAGCCCTAAAATTCGAACATTGTATCGATTATTAAAAACCAAATAGAGCCTTTAGAGGATCTGAATTTCAACCAGACTGATAGCGATGATAATTACCAGGCTATGACTATGGTGCCGAATGTGCCCCATCAAATGCCGAAGCTACCCCGGGTTGGGGCACATTTGGCGAATTTGACTTTTTTTACAAAACTGTAAAAATGTTTAACTAATACTAATTTTTTATATCTTTTTGGTACTAGTTTTTATAATTAATTGTCAGAGGACAATAATCAGCCATAAAGTTTTTATATATGTTGAATAAGTACTGAGATATAGCGCTCTAAACAAAAAGTGCCGAAGGTGCCCCAGTCTACCCTATATATATATATATGTAAATATCAGGGTCAAAACAAATACGTTTCTCCTGTTGGCTCATCAATAAAATATTTTTGTTAATAAATTACGCCTCTGTTGGTCCTTGAATAAAATATTCTTTAACAATGTTGCCTACAGGCAACAAAATGTTTTATAGCTTATATTTAATACGCGGCTAGTAAATGTATATTTGTTGGATTACATACGTTAGGAGCTGATTATGGACGACACATATCAAAAGAAAAAATATATAAAATTAAAATTTTTGGTCAAGTTATAGGCTTTTCAATACATTGATGAGTGCAAAAATATGTACAGTACAAATTTGTGTGTACAGTCCAAATTATTTAAATCGCTTCTTATTCGAAATGTACGAATTGAACCTTCCAAATTGTTGTTTAGTCTTGTAAAAAATAACCTAAAGAATAATTAAAATAATTTTTTTCGTCGATATTGCATTTGCTTTTGTTTATATTGGGCTTATTTTTCGGAAAGAAGGTACTGTATCTCCCGAATACAAGGATGTAGCGACGTGAAATTTTGTTCATATCCTTTTTAGGATAGTTTCATTAAATCCGTGCACAGAAAATAGTTATATTGTCACGGAAATAGTTATTTTGTCGAGGCTCAAAGGGTTAACTAATCGAGGCCCTTGTTGATCCCTAAATAAATATTTAAAATATTGTTGGGGTTTTGAAATGTACCCATTATGCATTCGGATTTTTTACAGATGTTAAATTTTTACCGCTGACTGCAAAAATTACAATCAACGGTGTACATATAAAACGTAAATTATGTCCCAAAAATATGTATCTTTGGTTATAAGTCATATTGATAGAAACCTACACGTACTTCATTCATTCTCTTCTGATTTATTTGAATTAATTTGTCACACACACACATAACGACGACAACAACAATTTTCTCATAGTTCTATGGAAAAAGCGAAACAATGATAAAACAACAACAACAAGATAAATAAAAATACCTTGAGACGATTAAGTTAAGCATCAAACACTTCTGAATAGCACAAAAACGGCACCATTAATGTACACAAAACAAACAGCCGAGGCAATGTCAGGGCAATGGTTATTGGCGAATTTCAGGTATAACACAGAAATAAATGGGAAAACAAGACATTAAACTGTCTTTCAAAAGACAGTAAAGAATGCTGAACAAGCAGGCAGACAGTGAAGTCTATGTGAGAGGTGGAAGGCCGAGATGAATCTCGTTACAAGGGTGACTATCAAAAGAATTATATTTGCCCTCAAAGCAAAATTATGATGACGCTGAAATATGCAGCGACAGCAGTGAATGCCGATTTCTGCAAGAAACGCATAGAGCTCTAATGAAAATCAAGCTTATTAAAAGGTGGATTTTGTTAATTAAGACTTTTGTCGTTTCCACGTGTCTTGGCTGTTATTTTATAGCTGGACCCTTTGAGTGCAATTATGAATGCTACTCAGGTTCTATGAAGATATGGTGAAAAGTAATAAATAGGTGTTAATTACCTAATAAAACATGTTTGAATTTATGTCTTTAAAGGGAAAGTTAAAGAATGAAAATAATATTCGATTACACTTATGAATTTTATTGTTTTTAGGGCGAAGAAACCTTCTCTAGGAATATATATGAAATTTATTATATAATTACAAACCGTGCGATGAGTATATTATTATCTAGTTGTTTTGATAAAATAACTCTATCTTTGAGGGAGCGTGGTAAATTTTAATACCACAACTTATAATCGATCCATGGAACCTTTGATGATACGAGACTGTTATATAGCATTCCTTAATATTGGTGAATAAACAAATACTTCACATAGGTCCCATACAAAAGTCACGTGTCATTTTCGATGTGTTGAAGGTCTTATCCCAATTTTCCAACCAGAGTCACTAGTGACTAAGAAAATTTGTATTGGTCAATGTTGATTTTTTTTAATTACGGCTACGGATATTAAAAAAATTTGAACCGAAAAAAAACTCGTATCATTTTGTGTTAAATCATTTTAACAAAAATTTACCATGGAATAGCTCTCATATAAAAGTCTCGATCGATTTAAGTATATTGAATATGAACATGGCTGTCTATGTTGAATATATATGTGTTTAGTGTTTTTTGCACAAAGTAATTCAACATTTATTGAAACATAATAAACTAAAATTTATAGTTTACCGGTATGAGATATACAACAACAAAAAACGGGATAAACCGATTAGGCCATAACTTATAAAATATGAAACAAAGTTCATGCCTTTAAGAAAGTCATCCTCGGTCATTGTGGATATATACCTTTCCATCGCTTAGGACAATAAAATATATTATGGCAATTTAATTTTCTCCTTGCCAATGATAATATTTATGTTTTGTTGTATAATCACAGGTGGCACATGCAGTTTTGGAATGAATCTATTTTGGTTCTAATAATAAAGAATAAAATTAATTTACTTTCATTTCAACAAACATGTTATTTCATGGATTTTGGCATTCTCATGGAAAAAATAAAGTATCATTCGATTATATATCTTTGCACAAGTTTCCGAAGCTTTAGGCCAGCTCTTGTATTTTGCATAATTTTTCGTGTTTCAATCAACTAGAAATTAGTTGCAATATCACACAAATTTTGGTCACCGTCGTCCCCATTTCAAGGAAAAAGTACCACATTATTATACGAAAAAATATTAATTTTTATACCTTCATCACACACCACACCAGGGTATTACGTATATGTGCATATGTTTGCAACAGACAAAAGGAAACGAGATAGATCCATGGTTTCTTTTAGGAATATGCAAAGTATCAGACCGTCTGTCTGTCCGTCCGTCCGTGCGTCCATATATTTTTGTAAGCAAAGTACAGGTTGCAACCCTATTGAAATTGGAGAAAATAGGTTCATATTTAAATATGGCTCCCATATATATTTTCGTTATATTTAATCTAAATGGTGCGCCAAACATCCAATATTTGTCCGATTGAGACAAAATTTTGCCATGCACTGAATTAAGTCCAGTTTGATGTCTGCGAAGTTTTGTAAAAATCGGTTCAGATTTAGATATAGCTCCCACATAAAGCTTCGTTCGAGTTTATGTAAATTGTGCACCAAACTCCCAATTTGTGTGCGATTGAGACACAATTTGGCACAACATATGGAATTGAGACTAGGATAGATTGTGTTAAGTCTCATTGAAATCGGATCAGATGTAGCACACATATAGAACTTTGTCCTATTTTATGTAAATGGTGCAACGAACTCCAACTTTTTGTCCGATTGAGACAAAATTTATTTTTTAATTTTATACAAGAAATTTCAGAAAATGTTGGGGTTATTCTGCTACTTTACCCTAATTTCGCCGAAAAATTAAATTTACATTTAATTTACATTTACAAAATTTACGGTATGCACCTTAAAAAAAAAAATACATCGATCTATAACGATTTAACGTGGTTCATTAAGAACCATGGATGGACCCAGCACAATCTAGCTTTGAGATAAATTGGGTACATCTCTATCGGCTGATGATTTTAATGCTCTCTTTTCGCAAAAGTACAAAATCCGTAACAGGTCATTAATTGAAACGGAAATTATCCACAGAAAAGCAAATAAATCCGCGATATTTTCAAAAACATTTGTTGCCAAATTTCGTGTTTTTGGAAGGCCAGTTCCCTCCGTTCTAGTAGATGGATTTTAACGAAGAAGATTTTATATCATCCGAAACTTAAAAAACCTTACTGATCGCGGGTACCCATATTATTCAATTGACAGATCTACAAATTTGGCCCGAAAATAGGTTTTTTAGAAATTTGATCGCACAAAATTTCCACCTTCGGATGAGTATTACTCTGAAGCTGTGCATAATACATACACAAATTATATATCAAATTACTCAGATTCGCGACTACAATAATCTGAAAATCGATTTCTAGAAATTCCTGTGTGCACATTAAAACTAGAAGTAAAAAAGTCAAAATCGAGCTTCAAAATGTCAGCATCATTTATAGGTAGATGCAGCACATATATAAATGTATTTCTGTTTGTTTGTTTGATCTGTGTTAGCTATAGACTCCTAAACTACTGAACGGATTTCCATGATTTTTTCACAGTCGATTTTTGAGTACATTTGTGGTAGCATAGGGTACTTAATTTTTTGAAAGGGGCAGGGGAAACAGTAGCCCCAATACAAATTACCCCCTTTTTAGATCAGAATTGGCTACGTTGAAAATAGGCAATGGTAAAAATGGCAACTAAAGCAAAATATTAATAAATATACAAACCACAGATAAATATTATCCAATGGTGAATATACCTGTTAACTAAGTTCCAAACCACCTTTATGATAAAGGTAGAAATATCAGAATCAAAAAGTGATACCGATGACAGAATTTGTACAATTCGAGTGCAAAGCGGTTTTAATATTTTGGACGGAATACACAAATTAGTACTGCACACATATTTGCTCTCTTTATACAATTCACCACACTGTGGTACATGGTATTATGTATTTGTACATATGTCTGTAACAGGCAAAAGGAATCGAGATAGACCTATGGTTCCTTTTGAGAATATGCATAGAATCGCTTTCTCAGTCGATTTATGAATGTCCGTCCATCTGTCCGTCCGTCCGTCTGTTGATTTTTAATTGTAAACAATGTACAGGTCGCATTTATAATTCGATTTGGATGAAATTTGGTACAGCTCATTAATCATTGATTTGTCCCAAGGACGAACCCTATTGAAATTGGTAAAAAAGGTTAAGTTCAGCTTCAGCACCAAAATCTCTATATATCTTTCGATTTGCACGAAATTTGGTACAGCGTACTGAATAAAGTCTAAAATGATGTGTGTTAACCCTTTGTGGTACAATGTTGCCACAGGCAACAAAATGTTTTAGAGCTTATATTTAATATGCAGATAGTAGATATATATTATTTGCATTTCAATGTCAAGACCCGATTATGGACGACATATATCAATAGAAAAAATCAAAAAAAAAATTCAAAAAATTGGTAATGTTATGAGCTTTTCAATATAGAAAAGAGGGTAAATTTGTATAATCACTAAGTGTTCGAATTGTACGAATTCGGTCATCAGAATTATTTTCGATTACTGTAGAAATGAATATAGAGAATAATTTAAAAAGTTTTTCTGCCGATTTTGCATTTTGTTTTTTTGATATTTGGACCTATTTCCGAAATAATGTACTGTATCTCCCGAATGCAAGGATGTAGCGATGCCAAATTTTGTGCATATCCTATTTATGATAGTAGCATTAAATTGTTCTAAGAATGCGGAAAAAAATCGGGGCTCAAAGGGTAAAGTTTCGTGCAATTTATCTCTGGCAAGTTTCCTTGAAATCGGTTCAGATATAGAGATAGCATAGCTTCAATGTATAATTTCGACCCATTCATGCTAATTGATTGAGATTAAATTTGAAACAGTGCAGCATAACAAATAGTGTGTCTCAAGTTTGTTTTAAATCGATTTACAAAATTTGCGTAGGCTGCAGAATGATATGTGTAGGGATTGATGTTAGTCGATTTAGATATACATAAAAATGACATATTTAAGTTCGTTCAATTTCACATCAATGTTCCTTCGAACGTCTGTTAGGATACATATGTAGAATATAGCCAAATTGATGAAGGGTATCATATAGTCGGCTCAGTCCGGCTTTACTACTTTCCTTTGTGGTCTCTATATTGTAAAACTCACAACATTACCAAAAAAATTATTTTTTTAGATTTATCTTTTGTCCATAATCAGCTGCATATTCAATTTAATCTCTAAAATAGTTTGTTGCCCGTGGGCAACATTGGGCCACAAAGGATTAATGAGATTTACGCAGTGTGTTATGACATGCCCTGAAAATAACATAGGCTAGACAAACTTCAAAACTTCCCTGTGGATGCGCATTTATAGCATCAATAATAGTCAAAAATTATGAGCCTGAATATGCGTATGGCTTAAAAACAGTAAATAGATAAAGGCTTAAAAATTTGTTAGATTAACGTGGGTGTAAATACACGTCATCTATACAAAAATGATCATAGTGCGATCAGCGGAAAATTCAATTTCTACTGCATTTTCAAAATCGGCATATTGAAAATAGAAAACATGAACAGATTTTACAGAGATTTTCACAGAACGTTATGACATGCCCTGG
Source organism: Musca vetustissima (assembly GCF_032173495.1). Taxonomy (NCBI): domain Eukaryota; kingdom Metazoa; phylum Arthropoda; class Insecta; order Diptera; family Muscidae; genus Musca; species Musca vetustissima. Next base: position 10,944 of record NW_026876540.1, read on the forward strand.
GAATAACATAGGTTATATAAACTTCTAAGATTCCGCGTGGATGCGGAGTTATATCATCGAACGTAATCATACCTCAAAATATATTTGGTTGCAATACTAAGTCTACCAATTCTGATACTGTTTAGTATTATCCTTTTCAAAACTAACGATAATGTAGGACTGATGGTTAGGAAATTGCATGTGGTTCTGATTACGGACAACGATGTCTATAATATTCGATAATGATCGGATGATTTTTCGAAAATGAAATGCACCGAAAACTTTATTTTTATCTGAACTTCTAGTCGCACTAGTTATGTTTTAAAAGGATAACAGAACATTTTGCATATATCGACGCCTCCGAAGAATAGTATGCTAAGTCTGAAAAGTGAGTTTTACAGTAGAAGCTTTTAAAGTATGGAAGTTTCTTTATTCTTACGTGCCATGCTAAGTACATTTTTGCTTATAACTTTCGTTTGGATTGGCCGATGATTACCAAAATTTCAGAGAATTTAAATTAAGGACCGCAGAATCTAAAAACGTGAAGAACTTTAAACATGCTAAGTCGACTTAGCATACTATGGTTCGGAGGCGTCGATATGTCGACGATCACCGTATAAACGCCACATTTTATTTTAGGTTTTTAGGTCCATATCGTCGTTTCTTACTAAAGTGACTGCAGTTTGGGATTTCTGACTTTAAGAACGTAAAAACCTCATGGTCGAATATTACTTACATCTAAGCCATATACATATAGTCCATTTCACATGTATTCAATGCAGTGGCACCATTGACACAGCGGCAAAGGGTGTTATGTTTTTGTGTGTAAAATACAGAAGAAAAGTATGGAATAATATATCCTTATGAGGATATTGATATAATCGAGTTTTGAATCGATTTATACATGTCCACCTGCCCATGTAGTTTTATAAGCAAAACATGAGTCCTGCTGTAAAAGTCGGTTAAGATTTAGTTAAAGCTCTCGTATACATGTTCGTCCAATTTCTTGTGTATGGTCCACCAAGCCACACTTGAAAGACGTGACATTGTCATTCGTTGCTAAAAAGAGGTCAACTGAATGGAAAGTATAATTTTTTGAAGTCCAGTGGCTTGTAGTTAAAAATTTTTAAGTGAAGTTTAAAAACTAGACAGGAGGACGAATAAAAAACTATTCAACACTATCTAATTTACACTATACTAATTACAAAAAATCATTATTTTTCGTGCAATTATGGTACAACAAGGCTTTCTTATCTCAAATTTATACATAGAGAAATTCATAAAAATTATCCACATTCAGAATATATTTGTTCAGCACACTCATTCTAATTTGCCAATATTATGGATAAATATTAATCAATCTTTATCGGAGCCGCTTTGATTATTGGACATCATTTTAAAATTGTGTTATGTAAAGAAATTATGTATATTGAGGCACTTAAAGAAACTAAATTAATTTTGAACGAAAATGTTAACTTTTTTCCCTTTCATGGTTCAGCGGAGAACAAAACCAAAACTTTTCTGGGAAAAATCCCGATTTTTCACACAAAGTTCCAAACAAAATGTTTTTCGAAAGTTTTCAAATAAATCGAACCGTTAGCCATCCCTTCACCACAATGTGAGAACATATTTGGTATTGACTCTAAGGGAACAGGAAAAAATGCGATTTAAAGAAAATTTTCATTATTACCTTTTATGTTTGAATCCTGATAATAATATTAACAGTCATATTTGAAAAAAGGGGAAGGTAATAAAGATATATATATATATATATATATAGAATAAGAAACAAATGTTGGCCATTTCCCAAAAGCAAAAAACGAATGAAAACAAACTTCACAGGAAGTGTTTCTTTTTTAATATACTTTTAACTCTTTAATGTATACGAAAGTCCTCAAAGGAAATGAAAAAAAAAACGTATTGCGCAAACATAAAAAATCCAATTCAAATATTCCATCTAGAGAATTTTCAATAAACCACCACAAAAAATATACAAATAAATTTTATTTAGGAGCTGAATCTTGAAAAAGAGTATTCCACAAAATCAAAATCATCTATTTAAATATCACACATTCGATTTCAATACCTATTTGCATATGTCTTGCCAATGGCAATTGAAAATTACCTCCTAATTTAAGGTGTTTTTCTTCACCTTACCTAGCAACATTTAAAGGCAAATTTTCATCCGCCTTCCATTTACATTCAATTAGTTATTGATGCCTGTTTTAAATATTGTATTTTTCCCTCCGATAAATGCTCTTTGATATTTTATAATTTTTGTGGCTTTTTGTTCAATATTCGTTTCGTTTTTCTTCTACAATATTCCTTTAGGTTCATCAGATAAATCTGGTAAATTATTGAATAATTAAAATTTATTTTGCAATTTCTGGCAAAATGTTCATGGTTACTTTTAAGAATTTCGTATGTGTGAGTGCAAGAGCAGACCATACATATTTTGTTGTATAAAGTGTGCTAAGAATTTTTCAGAAAATAAATATGTTGATTTCAATAATAAAATACAAACAATCTGCCAATAGTACTGATATTTATACCGTTCAGCACACTGTGGTACAGCCTATTATGTCTTTGTTCATATGTTTGTAGCCGATAGATCCATGGTTACTTTTGAGCATACACAAAGAATCAATTTTTGAGTCCAGTTATTCATATCCATCTGTCCGTATGTCCATGTTAAATTGTAAACATGTAGAGTTCGCTCATTTATGGATATATATATATATTAGTACAGTTAAGGCTCCGCTGGTAAATCGATGACATATTTCCGTCTGGAGTACACAATGTTCAGAAAATATTACTTGCTATATGTACATTTTATGGTCAGTTCACCGTTCTTAGAAAATTGAAAACCCGTTTCTGCTTCTCACCTAAATAGTTGTTTTGTTTATCTCATGAAAAAGGGGAAATATTTAACAGAATCTACCATCACAAACGGAATCAGATAAACTGGAGCAGTTGCCTGTTTACTGCAACCCTAAGACATATTTGGCAGACTCCTTATGCTCACGGATAATGAAGTTGACTCTCTTATAAAACAAAAGTCTACTGAAGGAACTTTCATATGTTGAAATTGCTATTATAATGGTAATCAAGCATTATAATTGTCAGTTCTGAGTACATAATTCTATAAACAATATAGTTCCGTTCCAGAACCTAAAAGAATCTACTAATTTTACATGTTTTGCAACTTTTTACTCAAAAACCGTTCCTTAACCCCTAAAACTGGTAAAACATTGAACTAAATTTAAGAAAACACAAAACAAAATGGTGTTCTCTTTATAAACTTTTTACTCGATAAATTTAGAAAGTACTGGAACATATATATTATTTTGCTTATTGATATGATTGATTTTATCCATAGGAACTTCTACAGCTTCTCAATTAGAGTGTGTAAGAGATATTCATATGCATTTTTCACACAACATGAAGTCTATTACAGCGAACAATCGTGCATCATTAACTCGAAAATCACGTATTTTTTTTGAGTTCGTTTATACAGTATTTTTCGGTTAATTGCACATCAAAATTTGCGCAAATTTTAGTTCAATTAAACGAGGAACCAATTATCCGAACCCGCTTAATTGAATAGTTTGTTCAATTACAGTAATCTATATATATAAAAGAGCTTAGTGTTAAGTGATTGAGTGAGTGAGTGACTGACAGATCATCGCCCAGACGAAACGGCTAAAGCTAGAAGCTTGAAATTTTGAGTGTGGGTTGGTGTTGGCGTGTAGGCGTGAGATAAGGCTGGGTTTTTGGAAATTCGAACTAGAAGGGTACGAAAAGTACTAAAATGTACCAAATATGGTACCCTTTGTATTAGGCGAACGGGAAGAGCTAGAATTCTGAAATTTGGAATGTGGGTCACTGATGTAAAGTTAGGAAGATGTACAAAAGCGTTTTTGGAAATTCGTACTAGAACGGTACGAAAAGTACTAAATGTGATACCATTTGTATTTGGCGAACCGGTAGAGCTAGAACTCTGAAACTTGGATTGGTGGTCGCTGAGTGTAGGGTAGATGTACCAACGGGTTTTTGGAAATACGAACTATAAATGTACGAAAAGTACTAAAATGTACTTAGTTTTGTACAATTTCGTAGCATGTGAATTGATAAAGCTAAAAACTTGAAATTTGGAATGCGGCTTAGGGATGAGATGTAGAGTCTATTTAAGGAGATGGTTTTGGAAGCGTGTGATCATGTGTACGAAAAGTACTATATGGTACTATATTTGGTACAAATTTAATTTGGAGATACAAATCGAGCTGGAATCCTGAAATTTGAAATTAACATTACCGTCAGAGTGTAGGACTGGTAATGTACGTAGTTTTGGAATTTTTTACCAGTTTCAGTAATTTATATTCATGGGTACCAAATAGTACTAAATTTGGTACAATTTGAATTTTATGCGAACCAATAGAGCTAGAATCATGAAATTTGGAGTCAGGATCACTGTTGGGGTGTAAGATCGAGATATGTAGGATGTTTTAAAAATATTTACTAATGTGTACTAAATTTGGTACAATTTGAATTGTGGGTGAACCGACAGAGTTGGAATCCTAAATCTTGGATTTAGGATCACTCTGGGGTGAAAATTTGGGTTACATATTTTGTTGTATAAAGTGTGCTAAGAATTTTTCAGAAAATAAATATGTTGATTTCAATAATAAAATACAAACAATCTGCCAATAGTACTGATATTTATACCGTTCAGCACACTGTGGTACAGCCTATTATGTCTTTGTTCATATGTTTGTAGCCGATAGATCCATGGTTACTTTTGAGCATACACAAAGAATCAATTTTTGAGTCCAGTTATTCATATCCATCTGTCCGTATGTCCATGTTAAATTGTAAACATGTAGAGTTCGCTCATTTATGAATATATATATATATATATATATATATTAGTACAGTTAAGGCTCCGCTGGTAAATCGATGACATATTTCCGTCTGGAGTACACAATGTTCAGAAAATATTACTTGCTATATGTACATTTTATGGTCAGTTCACCGTTCTTAGAAAATTGAAAACCCGTTTCTGCTTCTCACCTAAATAGTTGTTTTGTTTATCTCATGAAAAAGGGGAAATATTTAACAGAATCTACCATCACAAACGGAATCAGATAAACTGGTGCAGTTGCCTGTTTACTGCAACCCTAAGACATATTTGGCAGACTCCTTATGCTCACGGATAATGAAGTTGACTCTCTTATAAAAGAAAAGTCTACCGAAGGAACTTTCATATGTTGAAATTGCTATTATAATGGTAATCAAGCATTATAATTGTCAGTTCTGAGTACATAATTCTATAAACAATATAGTTCCGTTCCATAACCTAAAAGAATCTACTAATTTTACAAGATTTGCAATTTTTACTCAAAATTCTTTCCTGAAGCTCCAAAACTGGTAAAACATTGAACTAAATTTAAGATAACACAAAACAAAATGGCGTTCTCTTTGTAAACTTTTTACTCGATAAATTTAGAAAGTACTGGAACAGATATATTATTTTGCTTATTGATATGATTGATTTTATCCATAGGAACTTCTACAGCTTCTCAATTAGAGTGTGTAAGAGATATTCATATGCATTTTTCACACAACATGAAGTCTATTACAGCGAACAATCGTGCATCATTAACTCGAAAATCACGTATTTTTTTTTTTTTGAGTTCGTTTATACAGTATTTTTCGGTTAATTGCACATCAAAATTTGCGCAAATTTTAGTTCAATTAAACGAGGAACCAATTATCCGAACCCGCTTAATTGAATAGTTTGTTCAATTACAGTAATCTATATATATAAAAGAGCTTAGTGTTAAGTGATTGAGTGAGTGAGTGACTGACAGATCATCGCCCAGACGAAACGGCTAAAGCTAGAAGCTTGAAATTTTGAGTGTGGGTTGGTGTTGGCGTGTAGGCGTGAGATAAGGCTGGGTTTTTGGAAATTCGAACTAGAAGGGTACGAAAAGTACTAAAATGTACCAAATATGGTACCCTTTGTATTAGGCGAACGGGAAGAGCTAGAATTCTGAAATTTGGAATGTGGGTCACTGATGTAAAGTTAGGAAGATGTACAAAAGCGTTTTTGGAAATTCGTACTAGAACGGTACGAAAAGTACTAAATGTGATACCATTTGTATTTGGCGAACCGGTAGAGCTAGAACTCTGAAACTTGGATTGGTGGTCGCTGAGTGTAGGGTAGATGTACCAACGGGTTTTTGGAAATACGAACTATAAATATCCGAAAAGTACTAAAATGTACTTAATTTTGTACAATTTCGTAGCATGTGAATTGATAAAGCTAAAAACTTGAAATTTGGAATGCGAATTAGGGATGAGATGTAGAGTCCATTTAAGGAGATGGTTTTGGAAGCGTGTAATCATGTGTACGAAAAGTACTATATGGTACTATATTTGGTACAAATTTAATTTGGAGATACAAATCGAGCTGAAGTCCTGAAATTTGAAATTAACATTACCGTCAGAGTGTAGGACTGGTAATGTACGTAGTTTTGGAATTTTTTACCAGTTTCAGTAATTTATATTCATGGGTACCAAATAGTACTAAATTTGGTACAATTTGAATTTTATGCGAACCAATAGAGCTAGAATCATGAAATTTGGAGTCAGGATCACTGTTGGGGTGTAAGATCGAGATATGTAGGATGTTTTAAAAATTTTTACTAATGTGTACTAAATTTGGTACAATTTGAATTGTGGGTGAACCGACAGAGTTGGAATCCTAAATCTTGGATTTAGGATCACTCTGGGGTGAAAGTTTGGGTTAAGTGGGACGTTTTGGAAATTCGTACTACTGTGTACTAAATTTGGTACAATTTGAACTGTAGGTGAACCGAAAGAGTTGGAATCCTAAAACTTGGATTTAGGATCACTGTGGGGGTGTAGGATTGGGGTATTTAGGAATGTACTAAATTTGGCACAATTTGAATTGTGGGTGAACCGATAGAACTGGAATCCTGAAACTTTGTGTTAGGATCACTGTGGTGGTGTAGGATTGGGGTATGTAGGAAGTTTTGGAAATTCGTACTACAGTGTACTAAATTTGGTGTACATTAAATTGTGGATGAACCGATAGAGTTGGAATCCTGAAACTTGGATTTAGGATCACTGTGGGGGTGTAGGATTGGGGTATGTAGGAAGTTTTGGAAATTCATACTATTGTGTACTAAATTTGGTACAATTTGAATTGAGGGTGAACCGATGGAGTAGGAATCCTGAAACTTGGATATAGGATCACTGTGGGGGTGTAGGATTGGGGTCTGTAGGAAGTTTTGGAAATTCATACTACTGTGTACTAAATTTGGTACAATTTGAATTGAGGGTGAACCGATGGAGTTGGAATCCTGAAACTCGGATTTAGGATCACTGTGAGGGTGTAGGATTGGGGTATGTAGGAAGTTTAGGAAATTCGAACTACAGTGTACTAAATTTGGTACAATTTGAATTGTGAGTGAACCGATAGAGTTGTAATCCTGAAACTTGGATTTAAATCACTGTGGGGGTGTAGGGTTAGGGTAAGTTGGCACTAAAGGAATTTGGAAATTCATTCTACTGTGTACTAAATTTGGTACAATTTGGATTGTGTGTGAACCGATAGCGTTGGAATTCTGAAACTTGGAATTAGGATCACTTGGAGTGTAGGTTAAGTAGGAAGTTTTGGAAATTCGTACAACAGTGTACTAAATTTGGTACAAATTGAATTGTGGATGAACCGATAGAGTTGGAATTCTGAAACTTGGATTTAGGATAACTGTGGGGTGTGGGTTTAGTAAAAAATATTGGAAATTCGTACTACTCTGTACTAAATTTGGTACATTTAAATTTGAATGTGGAATCATTATGAGGGTGTAGGATCGGGAAGTTTTGGAAGTTTTGTTGGAAGTAGAAGGGTACGAAAAGTACAAAAATGTAACAAATATGGTACCCTTTTTATTAGCGAACGTGAAGACCTAGAATTCTGATATTTGGAATGGAAAGTTAGAAAGATGTGCAAAAGGGTTTTTGGAAATTCGACCTATTGGTGTACTAAAGGTACTAAACTTTACTGAATTTAGTTCCTATTGTATATATATTGAACATACATATATAGCTGGAATCTTGACATTTTAAATGGAATACAGGTTGGGAAGAGGTGTTGATGTACGGAAATGGTTTAAGACATTCGTACTTATGTGTATAAAAGTGTAAAATGGTATTAAATTCCATACTAATTACTCTCAGTTGAGTGTGTAGAGATGGAATCGTGATAATCGGAATTAGCGTTAAAAAATCGTACTTATTGGTACGAAAAGTACTAAATGGTACTAAATTTGGTGGAAGTTGGATTTAGGTGAACAGATAGAGCTGAAGTCTTCAAATTGGGAATTAAAATGACTGTTGGAGGGTAGGACTGAGATAGATTATGAAATTCGTACTTATTGGTACGAAAGGTATATGTGGTACTAAATTTAGTACAATTTGGATGTTGATTGAAAGGATAGAACTGAAAACCGGAATTTTGGAATTAAGATTTCTGTTGAAGATTGAGCTATAGAGACATCTTTGGAAACTCGAATTTATGTGTACGAAAAGTACTAAACGGCACTAGATGGATTTGGGTGAACGGAGAGAGCTGGAAACCCATAATTTGGACTAAGGGATGATGTTTGAATATAGAATTCAGCTATGGACGCCTATTACCTATGTGTACTAAATAGTACTATATTTGGTACAACTTGATTACGTGTGAACGGATAGAGCTGGACTTCCAATTTTTTAATTAAAATTACTGTTGAAGTGTGTATTGAGATATGGAGACAACTTTGGAAACTCGAATTTATGTGTACCAATAGTAAATAGAATAGAAAATTCACTAAATTTGGAATAATTTGAATTTGGTAACGGAGAGAGCTGGAAACCTAAAATTAAGAAAATGTAGGTGATTGACAGAGAGTTGGAGAAAAGACAGGAAAAAGGTCACTTGGTACTTCTTTATCATTTGCTGCCGTGAGTGAC
>NW_026876541.1:0-20071 GCF_032173495.1 Musca vetustissima
ATATATTTTGGACGTTTAGATCCTTAAGCGAATCATTAACCTTTTGGGTCAACTTTACACCAAGAGTGGCAGCGCATAGTTCGAGTCTGGGTATAGAGACTGTTTTAATAGGCGACACTTTAGATTTTGCCTGTAAAATATTGACAAATATGCCATTGGGTGTAATAATTCGTGCATAAACAACTGCAGCGTATGCTATGGTAGAGGCGTCACAAAAGCAATGCAATTGAGTCTCACAATTTGGCGACCAATCAATCCATCTTGGGATTTTAAGATTCGCAAATATTGGCAAAGTATGTCTATGGTCAAGCCATTGTGATTCAAGTTGAGGGGGGATTTTTTCATCCCAATCTACGCCATGCTCCCAAAGCTGTTTAAATAATGATTTCGCTACAACAGTTGTTGGCGTTAGCCACCCTAAAGGGTCGTAAAGCCTGGCAGATTCAGACAGAATTTCTCGTTTTGAAAAATATGGTTTGTCTTCAAGATTTACTTTAAACGAAAACGAGTCAGTGTCTGTATTCCACTGAATGCCAAGAGTCTTCACAATATTGTCATGATCAAAATTGAGAGTTACAGAGGTTTCCCTATGCTCTTCTGGTATTTTGGAAAGTAATTCTTTGGAATTTGTTCTCCATTTTCGGAGATTACAACCTGCATTTTCTAAAAGAGCACATACATTTTGGTATAATAGACTTGCTGTTTCTAAAGTGTCTGAACCAGAAATGATATCGTCGACATACGAGTCTTCGACCAAAACTTTAGCAGCTTTTGGATAGGTGTCTTTGTAATCATCTGAAATTTGTTGCATAATTCGAATTGCAAGATATGGGGCTGAAGTTGTACCATAAGTTACGGTATTCAGTTCGTATATTGAAATATCATCGAATGGGCTATTTCGCCAGAGAATTTGTTGATATTTTCGATGATTTGGAAAGATTTGAATTTGGCGAAACATCTTTTCAATGTCCGCGCTAAAAGCTATTTTATGTCTTCGCCATTTGGTCATAATGCCAGGAAGATCATTTTGAAGAGGGGGTCCAGGAGAGAGTTCTTCATTGAGAGATTTATAATCTGGTAAATGGCTACTGCCATCAAAAACGACTCTCAATTTTGTAGTAGAACTACTCTCTTTTAGAACACCATGATGAGGTAGAAAATAGGAATTTGGACGAATGTCTGTTGGATATATACCAATTTTAGTCATGTGTCCTAGAGATTCATATTCTTGCATAAAAGCTTTATAAGTGTCACTAAAGCTGGGTCTTTTGGTGAAAGAAATTTCAAGCTGTTTAAGACGCCTAAAAGCATTAGTGACATTATTTTGAAGAACAGGTTCAGAATTGTTTGTAAGTATAGATTTAAATGGCATATTAACCATATATCGACCATTTTCGGTTCGATGTGTTGTGTTTTGGAAGTATTTCTCACATTCCAGTTCTTCACTGGTAAGTTTTCTTTTAGAAATTGCTTCCTCTTGTTCCCAAAAGGATTTAAGAATATTTTCCAAATTTACGTTATGAATATGGATTTTATTTGTAGAGATTGAATCTGTGGGTCCAGAAAATACCCATCCAAAAGTAGTATTTTGGAAGAAAAGATCATTATGAATGAATGATTCTGTTGGAATCTTAATTTTTGAACATACATCTGATCCAAGAATTAAGTCTATAGAGTCAGATTTGTAAAAGTACGGGTCAGCTAAGTTTTCATGTTCAATATTAGGCAAAGAAATTTGTTTAGATGAAGGATTTGGTGTGTATGAGGAAAGAGAAGAGAGTACAAGAGCCGTACATGAAAGAACTAACTCTTGTTTTCTGGTGAATAAGTCAAGATTCACCGAAAATTTAGATAAGTTTTCACCACCATTTCCAATTCCAACCACTTTACAGTGTGATCGAATTTTTTCAAGGCCTAACAGTTGAACTGTAGATTCAGAAATTAGACTTCCCTGAGATCCAGGGTCAAGAAGCGCACGTAAAGTGAATGTACCACGATTTGTGATAACGCAAAGTCTAATTGTGTAGAGTAGAACAGAATTAAAAGATTGTGCACTATGAGAAGTGACTTTATTGGACATGTCAAGAGTTTTATTTTGAGTCACAGGCTCATCTGAATGAAGCACTGTATGATGAGGTTGTTTGCAAGTTATGCATCGAAAAATGGATTTGCAATTGTTTGCATCATGGCCGATAACAAAACAATTGCGACAGATATTTTTATCTGTAAGAAATTTGTATTTAGCGATCAATGTCAGAGCGAGAAATTTGAAACATTTTGAAAGAGAATGATTCTTCTCACAAAATGCGCATGTAGTAAAGCTTGGTTTAGAAAACTTTCCAGCATGGGCAGTAGTTTTCTTAAATTGAGAATTAGTTTTGTAACCTTTGGAAGATTTTGAAGAATTTAATTTTGAAGTTGTTGGGAATTCATCAGTAAGGGACTCAAGAGTCCTAAAAGTTCTTTCTAAAAACGAGAAAAGTTCTGAGAGAAGTGGTAAATCGGTGGAAGATTTTAAAGATTGTTCCCAATCTCTGCGAGATTGAAGATCAAGTTTTTGAACAAGTAAATGTATCAACAGTGGGTCCCAAGTGTTCGTATTCACATCCAAATTTTCTAGTGATGCAATACATTCTTTAGAAGAGTCTAGTATGGTTTTAATTGATTGGAACCCACCATCAGATTTAGGAATATTGAAAAGCTTTGAAATCAAGTTACCAACAAGCATTCGCTTATTATGGTACCTTGATTCCAAAATCTTCCACGCAGAGTCATAATTTGCCTCAGTGGCAGAAATATTTTTAATTAAATTAGCTGCTTCGCCCACTAGAGTACTTCGCAGATAATAAAATTTTTGAATTTTATTCAAAGAATTGTTCTGATGAACAAGCGAAAAGTAAATATCACGGAATGGAATCCATTCCATATAATCTCCTGAGAATTTTGGCAGTGATATTTTAGGAAGTTTAGAGTCGGAAACTAAAGTGTCTGAACGATTGTGAGTGTGTGCAAATGTACTAGCCATTGGTGATTGTGCCATAGAAAATTCAGATACTGTGTCTAAGATTTTTCCTTTGAAGGTTAAGTATTTTTCGGAAAAATCAAAATACACATCCTCATTTAAATAAGGCACATCACTGGCATTCATAGAAGAGTCTCGTACAATTTGCACTATTGTGTCATGTTGAGATTCGAATCTATTGAATATGTCATCAACTCTTTGAGCTAATGCATTTGCATAACCATGAGATTTTTCAGAGGGGTCTTTTGCCTCAAAACGGCTTTGATATTTTGTTAAAATATCAAATAAATCCCTCTGTTCTTTTATTAAATTGGAAAGATCACTCATGGTTATCTAATCACACTTTGACACAATAAGAATAGAATAGGTTATTTAATATTCACTGCACAAAAATTCACTAAATTTCCAATAATTGAAAAAGTATTCCAAAAATATTTAAATTGGGCAAAATTATTTATCTATTTTAGAAATAAATTTAAAAAATAAATAAAATTTATTGAACCCACTGTGCAGATATATTTAAACTTTTATTTATAATTTAATTATGGATATTTGCACTAAAGCACAGCAGAATTTTTAATGGAATTTAATTTGCACTATAATTTTTGAAGTACTATTTTTCTCACTTTTTCAATTATTGGATATGTTAAGCTTTATTTGAAGAGTCACAAGAAATCCAATTATTAAACAAGAATTATAAAACCGAATTTTTTTAGAAATTACAAAATTTTATATAAATTCTTTTTTCTCTTACTTTGTTTAGTATTGAAAGAAAAACAAAGTAGATTTTTCTTTCAAACAAATAAGAATCCAAAAGAATTTATTTTATTATTAATTTTTTTTAATAAAAATATTCAAATTTATTTGGATTTGAATCGTTCAAAATATTTAATTTTTTTGTATTTACACAACAACGCCAAACTAAATTAATTTTCACTTTTAATTTTAATAATTGGATTTTTTGTATTAATTGTGTTTTACATTTTACTATTTTTAATAAATCACTAAATCCGATGAATTCCCGGGTTTCGGCACCAATAAAATGTTGAGTTATTTCCCACTGTTTAATATAGAAAAGTACAAAAGAAAACAAAGTAATTTTTCTTTTAACCAAACAAGGGTTGCACAGAATTTATTTTTATTTGTTCAGAAAAGTTTTTTTTATAAAGGTTACTTCTCGTTCTTACGCAAAGATACTTGTTGATCGATAGGCTGTCCAATTAAAAGAGATCGAGTCAAATCAACAAATTTCTTTGCTAGCCAAAAATACCTAATACCAAAAATATACATAATATGCAAAACATATGTTTTGCAATATTTATATGCATTTCTTATTTCATACATATTAATGTCATTGACTACCTAAGCCAACAACGCAAATATTCATTTATTCTTATTTTCTTTTGTTACAAGAAAGGCTTAGGTAGTAGCAATGTTCAAAAATATGTATGTTCGTTTGGTTGTGTACCAACTCATTTGCCTATTACTATTCTGCATTCCCATTTATTTTCAGCAATAGAAACAAACAAGCATGTAGAGAAGGGGGGTCGCGACGCACAAGCAAGCGCCAACGCAACCGTCGTAACAACACAAATGATCGTTGTGTTGTTGTTGTTTGAAGGGAACAAAAGGGAATAGGCAAATGCGTGGTCACCGAACAAAAGGTATTTTTGGCCACACTAATGTTAATTAGTATAGGTACAATTAATATTTTTATAAACAAATATAAAAATTAATTATTTTACTAATTAACGATAAACAATAGGAAATTTAAATTATTAATAATATGAAAATAAGTTATTGTAATTATTAAATAAAATTAGGGAATTTAAATAAAAATTAATGAAATATAAATATTGAATGGAATCTTCTAAATTCAAAATTAATATAAATGTTATTATCATTAGGAATTTAATGTTGTAGGTGATAATGATGTTTGTGATGACGATGATTCTGTAATGTTGATGAATTTGTAATGATGATGATTTGATGTTTTGTTGTTGTATTTGGCGATTTTGATGATGAATTTGTAATGCTATTGTTGTAATTGGTGGTTTTGATGATGAGTTAGTGGTAGTGATATTGTTGTGTTGTGGCACCATTTGCATTAAATCGGATGAAGCTATATATAAATCTGAACCAATTTTTCCCAATTTCAATATGGTTCGTTCTTGGGACAAAAAAGTGACTTATGCCAAATTTCATCCAAATCGGATCATAAATGCGACCTGTTCACAAAAATACATGGACGGACGGACAGACAGAAAGTTATTCTATGCATATTCTCAAAAAGTACCATGTGTCTACCTCTTTTCCTTTTGTCTGTTACAACATATCCACCAAGACATAATACCATGTACCACAGTGTGGTGGAGGGTACGTTTTGCACTAATTCGTACTAATCGGATAAAATTTAGTTATTTGGTACAACATTAGGTGAAATCGGATGAAAACTTTGACAGTGTGGTGCTCCATTTACATAAAATCGGACGAAACTATATATAGAAGCTATATCTAAATCTGAACCGATTCCAACAAAATTTAGCATACTTCATTCAGGACTTAGTTCAGTATTCTGCAAGATTTTGTTTCAATAGGAAGATTTTGATTTAATCGAATTGGGAGTATAGAACACTATTTACATTAAATCGGACGAAACTATATATGGGAGCTATATCTAAATCCAATTTCAATAGTGTTTGTCTGAAAAACAAAAAGAAAACATGGGTATATTTCGATTCGTTTTGCCTGATACCAACATATGCACAAAGACATAATACCCTGTACCACAGTGTGTGACGGGTATAAAAACACGCTATAACGCTATTTGAATTTATGATGACTTATAAAAATTATGACTACTGCATTCAGATAATATATTACCGAATCTATGAAAACTTTAACTCATTTCATTTACATATCTCACGTATTTAATAAACGTTATTATTGTTAACGGTATTAAAAAGTCAATTCCATTTAAATTTTTATTAAAACTTAAAATCTTTAATAGACTCTCAGTTGAAAAATGTATTTAATTTGTCCTAAATGCTCAAAGACAACGAAAAACAAAACTATTCTTGTGGCTGGGAAAGAAATTTAAATATTTATTGCATAAACTACAAAACTTTTGTTGAGAATCACCACAAATCATGAAAAATAATGATGACGAAAATATACGTATACAAAATATATATGAGACAAATCAGTAAGATAAGTAGTAAAGTCGGAGTGGGCCGACTATATGATACCCTTTGTCACTTTGGGTATATTCTACATATATGTATCCTCACAATTTCATGTCAGTGTTCTCTCGATGAAATTGAACGAAATTAAATATGTGTTTTTTATCTATAAGTGAACCCATCGAAAGATATATTGGGACTTTCGTATACCATTTACAGTAAATCGGACGAAAATATATATGGGTGATATATCTAAATGTGATCCCATTTTCATGAAACTTAACACACATCATTCTAGACTTAATACAGTACGCTATGCCAAATCGAAAGGTAAAATCGATCGAAAATATATATGGGAGCTATATCTAAATCTGAACCGATTTTAACAAAACTTAGCACACATCTATATAGGCTCAATTCGGTACGCTAGGCCAAATTTCATGCAAATCGTAAGGTACATAGGGACTTTAGTGCACCATTTACATAAAATCGGACTAAAATATATAGGAGCTATATCTAAATCAAAACTGATTTTCACCAATTTCAATAGGGTTCGTGCTTGGACTGAATAAGTGACCTATGCCAAATTTCATCCAATTCGGATTATAAAATGCGACCTGTACATTGTTTACAATTTAACATCAACAGAGGACGGATATGCATCAGATCGACTCAGAAAGTGATTCTATGCTCATTTTCAAAAGGAACCTTTTCCCTGTTTTGCCAAACATATGCACAAAGACATAATATCCTGTACCACAGTGTTGTCAAGGGTATAATTATTAATGAACATACATATTGTATGCTTTCTATAATTTTACACACGATAACTCACTAATAGAGAAATCGATGTCGGGATTCTTTTAAAAAACAAATTCACAAAGGCAGTACCACAGTTTAGTACAAAGTGCATATAGTCCTTCAATGAGGCACTACTAACTTTTTTAAAAAATCTCTTGATTTACATTCGATATAAGAATATGGAAAATTAATTAATTTTCCTTTTTTGTTACTTCTTTATTTTCGTTTTCGAAAATGTTTGTAACAAACCTAAAGTTGTCGTGACATTTATTTAATTTTACTTTCTACGAATTGTTAACTATTCTCTTCTATCATTAGATATGCAAAACAATGCCGGAAATTACTTAACCCCACAATTACATCCACGCTGCTGTTGAACCAGATGATGTTAATGGCGATATAATCAAATTTACCAATTTCCTTGAATTAATGCCATATTTACATAAAATTTGTCAATGGAAAGCTATTTTCCCTACAGGTAAATTGTCACGAATTCAATTAAAAAATGCGCCTTTAGTTAAATGTACGCCGACTTAAAAAACAGCCGACACAAAGTTGACAAATATGTACGACAATTATCCGTGAGGTCTTCTCATCGGAATATCAAATAGATTTTTTTTATAATACTGCGGTTTCAGAACACACACGTTTGGTGGGGGAAAACGGTTTTTGTTTGCCCGCCAAAAAGGAACAATTTCGTATTGTTTTTTACAATGACATTTTTATGCGACAAATTTTGTGCAGGGTTGTTGTTGTGGTTTGTTGTTGATGTCATGTTAACATAGACATTTTTATTTGACAACCTATGTACACATTTCGTAAGGTAGATACAGTGGTGGTCACAGAATTAAAACATTTACTGTGGTAAATATTTTTTGATCAGCCCTCGATTCGTTTGAAGTATTTTCGAAAATTTTTTAATTCAGAACACTTCGATATACTGCACTTAAGAGATTTAGTGTGAAAATGGAAAATTAGTGCATGCAATTTTTCCATAAATAACGGTTTTTATGAAAATACATCGACTTTGAAGTGGCCATATAATTAAAACATTGTGTGATTTTTTACTTTACTGCATTTTTTGAAAATGTTTTTAAAAAAGCTCTTTAATTTAGTTAAATTATGTAAAGTAAGCACCGATAAAATCATTTACTGATAAAAATTTTTGAAAAAATCTGTAAAATCTATCAAAATTGCCAAGAATTTGTACAGTACACCTTACATTCAGAAAATAACCCTTATTATAGAAAATAAAGGTCCGAATGCACCAGAAATTGCTAGAATTAGTAGAAAACATATATAATTTTCAAAATAAATAAATATTTGAAATAAAAACTGAAAAAAATGGGAATTAACCTTAAGGAACGATTCAATTTCGATAGCCTTTATTGAAGAAGGCCGGAATATTTTTGCAGTATATGAGGAAATATCGATTGGTATTGGCATTTAGTATATCAAATCGATTGTTCGATTAGTACAGAATATATTTTATCAAAAAATATATCAGTCACAACAGAACGAACAGAGATCAACGCCTATGTTTACGAGAAAACGTTTCTGGTACACAGCAGCATGTTTAATGGTTAACTCTTGACCCTTAAAATGTATTGAACATGACAATATTTTTCCAAAATAATATTTTTTGAATAGAATAATGTCCATTTAATCTATTTTAGCCTAAAAGAAAGAAAAAATTTACAATTTGACAAATATTTAAAGTCTTGTGTTGAGCATAAAAAAATGCTGCTGTGTGGCAGAAACATTTACTCGTAAACATAGGCGTTGATCTCTGTTCGTTCTGTTGTGACTGATATATTTTTGATAAAATATATTCTGTATTACTCGAACAATCGATTTGATATAATAAATGCCAATATCAATCGATATTTCCTCACATACTGCAAAAATATTCCGGCCTTCTTCAATAAGGGCTATCGAAATTGAATCGTTCCTTAAGGTTAATTCCCATTTTTTCAGTTTTTATTTCAAATATTTATTTATTTTGAAAATTATATATGTTTTCTACTAATTCTAGCAATTTCTGGTGCATTCGGACCTTTATTTTCTATAATAAGGGTTATTTTCTGAATGTAAGGTGTACTGTACAAATTTTTGGCAATTTTGATAGATTTTACAGATTTTTTCAAAAATTTTTATCAGTAAATGATTTTATCGGTGCTTACTTTACATAATTTAACTAAATTAAAGAGCTTGTTTAAAAACATTTTCAAAAAATGCAGTAAAGTAAAAAATCACACAATGTTTTAATTGTATGGCCACTTCAAAGTCGATGTATTTTCATAAAAACCGTTATTTATGGAAAAATTGCATGCAATAATTTTCCATTTTCACACTAAATCTCTTAAGTGCAGTATATCGAAGTGTTCTGAATTAAAAATACTGATCTGAATTTCAAAAATACTTCAAACGAATCGAGGGCTGATCAAAAAATGTTTACCACAGTAAATGTTTTAATTCTGTGACCACCACTGTACATATGTACGAACTAAATAATATAATGGAAAAAGCACATTAATGAAAGAATGAAAACAACATATGAAGGCGTAAGAATGTTACGGCTGGTAAAAGTAATTTAAACATATTGTTAAGTTTATTTATTGGTGAAAAACATATCAAATTTAGGTAATACATAGGTTTGCTCGACAATAGTCCATCCAAGTCAAAATATTTGTCCGATTGAGAGAACATTCCACATTGTTCCGAACTAAGTTCAGAATAACGTGTGAGAAATTTAGTTATAATCGAGTCAGATTTAGATATACCTCCTTTATATATTTTTATCCGATTTAATAGAAATGGTTCACCAAAGGCCATATGTTTCGTCGAAATTTTCCATAGCGTACTGAGTATATAATGAATGAACTTGATGTGGATTTGATGAGCAAAATTTGAATCAAATCGGGCATTTCATAAGCTTGATATTGAGTTACATTTTTATACCCTTCACCACACTGTGGTACAGGGTATTATGTCTTTGTGCATATGTTTGTAACAGGCAAAAGGAAACGAGATAGACCCATGGTTCCTTTTGATAATATGCATAGAATCACTTTATAAGTCGATATAAGCATGTCCATCCGTCCGGTATAACGTACTGAATTGGGCCTAGAGTGATGTCTGCCAAATTTCGTGAAAATCGGTCCAGATTTAGATATAGCTCCGATATATAGTTTCGTCCGATTTCATGTAAATGGTGCACCAAAATCCCTATATATCTTTCGATATGCACGAAATTTTGTATCACGTACAGAAGTGGGCCTAGAGTGATGTCTGCCAAATTTCGTGAAAATCGGTCCAGATTTAGATATAGCTCCCATATATAGTTTCGTCCGATTTCATGTAAATTGTGCACCAAAATCCCTATATATCTTTCGATTTGCACGAAATTTGGCATAACGTACTGAAGTGAGCATAGAGTGATGTCTGCCAAGTTTCGTGAAAATCGGTCCAGATTTAGATATAACTCCCATATATAGTTTCGTCCGATTTCATGTAAATGGTGCACGAAAGTCCCTATATATCTTTCGATTTGCACGAAATTAGGCATAATGTACTGAATTGGGCCTAA
This sequence comes from Musca vetustissima, assembly GCF_032173495.1. Lineage (NCBI taxonomy): Eukaryota > Metazoa > Arthropoda > Insecta > Diptera > Muscidae > Musca > Musca vetustissima. Next base: position 10,595 of record NW_026876541.1, read on the forward strand.
AGTGATGTCTGCCAAATTTCGTGAAAATCGGTCTAGATTTAGATATAGCTCCCATATATAGTTTCGTCCGGTTTACTGTAAATGGTGTATATAAATATCACATATTTTATTTCATACAATATCATGATAATAGTCCTGTTTAATAGTGGTGAAGGGTATCATATAGTCGGCCCCGTCCGACTTTACTACTTTCCTTACTGGTTTTTAATGTTGGAGAAGTGTGGAACAGGAAATAAATAAAATAAAAAATTTAAATCGGGAACTTTATTCACCTAAAAAAGCATTAATGCAATGTTTATTATGAAATAAATAATATTTTATAGATAATGGGATGGCCTCAATTTTTCCATTAAATTAACTCTACAGAATAAACAGATGAGCTTTATATATAACATTTTAGTTATTTTTACAGTTATAATTACTACGTATTCGTTTCTACGCCTATTTCGATTCTTATAGATAATTGTTAAAATGATTTTATTATATTTTTGTTCATTTGACACTCTTAATTATCGAAGCGGCCATTCATTTTCTTTGACCTATCTGACCTTCACCGTTTAAATGTATTGGTGTTCGGGTTATCGTTATATGGCATCTAGGAAGAAGAGAAAAACTGGTAAATATTACTTCTTAGTGCTCTTGATCATAACCGGATTTTATGCAATACTGCATAGCTATCTGCACGACATTTTCGCCCTTTCGTGTGACAATGGTATTGCTAAACAATCAACTACATTCGAGTACATACATCAATATAATTAGTATCAAATTAAAAGTAAATCACTCCTCTTGGATAAATTGTCAAAGTCTCTGGTCTAAAGGCAAATTTTTGTAATTTTTCTCAAAAGTATTGGTCCATTCAAATCGCTAAAAAATAAATATATTAATGGTATCGTTATATGATAAGAATGATAAGAATTGATAAGAATCATAAATATAATTTCACAATATAACGAAAAATTGATACCCCTATAGCGAGTTATACATAAACGTGAACCAATATTTATCACTTTTTCTGGTTAATGATATATCTTTGGGACGGCTTAAGCCACATATTTGCCCTTAACACAATCTCGTACTACATACATGCTTCAGTGCTAAACATAAAATGTTAACCAGTAAGGACAATTCAAAAGTCGGACTTGGCCGACTATATGATACCCTTCACCACTTTGGGTACATACAAGAGATGTTATGTTATAATATCCTGTAGATAGAATAGACATAGAATCTTTGGGGGACCATTAAAATTTAATCGGACGAAATTAACGGCGTAGTGTACATAGACATTTGAAGTAAAAACCACCCATACACATACCAATATGAAATTTATGACAAATTTAATGGAAATCATTTGTATGAATTATTGGCATTATGCTGTCCATCTACATAGAATCGGACGAAAATATATATGAGATTTCAACAAAACTACACGGACGTCGACCTGCAGTAACTTCAATACGCTATGCAAATTTTTGTCTACTTCAGACAAACATTGTCGATATGGTGCACCATTTTCATCCTTGCCAAATTTCATCCAAATCGGATCATAAATGTGATCTGTACTTTGCTCACAAAAATACATGCATAAATCGACTCAGAAAGTGATTCTAAATGGAAATTTCAAAATGAACCATGTGACTACCCCGTTTCCTTTTGCCTGTTACAAACATATACTTAAAGACATAATACCCAGTACCACATTGTGGTGAGGGGTATAAACATTAAAAGTGTCATCATCTCTTGCATATATCCAAATGATGTATGGTATCACGTAATCGATCTCGTTCGACATTTCCCTACAAGTTTACTGTATCATTCCAGATTTTTTATGTTTCAATTCAAACGTAAAATAAACGGAGTATTGACGACGTCTATCCTGAAGGCGACCATGAGGATTATACGGCAACAGTCGCAAAAAGAGTGGATATTGATTGCAATTTAATTGCTGAAGATACTACAGAAAGAAGCACTCGATGAATCCAATGAAATGTTTGTCTCTGATATATCTGTCAGAACAAATGAATGATTTTATTTAAGCTGTTTATTTTCAACACATAATCTACATAAAAGTTCAATAAAAACCCACAACATACAGAAGATTAAATTCTTCCGCATAATTACGTTTCAACTGAATTGGCAATTTGATTGAAACCAATTCGACTGATTGCTAAGTGAAAGTAAGCGATGATACTCGGACGATATTTGATTGTGATGTAATAAGAAACTATAATTTTAGCCTCGAAATTTGTGAAAACGCATATCCAAGACAAAACTATTAAAACTCATTGGGCAATGGTTTGGTATTGTTTAAATTTAAATGTTAACACTAATAACAACGGTCATTTGGGTTTCCATTCAAAAACACTCTCACAAAACCACTTCTTCCATTGAAAAAGATTTCTTTCATTTTCTATTATATTGTAAGTCAGTTACGCATTCTCAACGGAAAATCGGTATTTCTGTTGTTTCATTTCGGTAAAAAAGAACAAAAACACAAATCATCGCAAACGTCACTGAAAACTATGAAATTTCAACCGCCAACCAGTGATTTATTTCCGTCATATCAACAGTTTTCTCAACCAAAGTGAGAAATGGTTACCAAATGGTTTGCTTTAATTCATAACTCATCTCACATAACCCTCAGTGAATTCAGACAACAACACCTAACAACAACAATAATAAATGTGCCATTGTATTAGAGAATTTGGTTCTTAAAGAAAAACAATAAATATGGACATGAATTTATATGGTTTAATTTGAAATATCAAAAAAGTATATATTATTTTTATAAATATAGCATACTAGCGGGACCCGTGGTGCTTCGCTGCCCCTGCTGAAGTTATCAAATTAAAATTTAGACATGATCAATTAGTAATCATCCTATATAGATCTGCAATATTTACTAAATTTCACGAAACTTTGCACACATCATTCTAGACTTAATTCAGTACGCGCTGCTAAAATTCGGTAACTGATTTGGTAACCGAAGTTACCTAAATCGGACGAAACTATATATAGGGGCTATATCTAAATCTGAACCGATTTTCATGAAACTTAACGCACATTATTATAGACGCAGTTCAGTACGCTATGCCAAATTTCGTTCAAGTCAAAAGATATATAGGGTCTTTGGTGCACCAATTAACTTAAACCGGATGAAAATATATATGGGAGCTATATCTAAATCTAAACCGATTTTCACGAAACTTTGCACACATCATTCTAGACTTATTTCCGTGCGCTATGCCAAAATTAGTGCAAATCAAAAGATTTCCAGGGAATTTAGTGAACTATTTTCTAAATCTAAACCGATTTTCACGAAACTTGGCACACATCATCCTAGACTTATTTCGACTCAGAAAGTGATTCTATGCATATTCTCAAAGGAACCATGGATCTATCTCGATTATTTTTGCCTGTTACAAACATATGCACAAAGACATAATAACCTATACCCCAGTGAAGGGTATAAAAATAGTGGTATATCTGAATTGATCCTATCCCAGTCTCTGACTTTTTCTGATGATAAAACGATTTATAATTAAAGTGCACATTACTCACTTCAATTTTTTTTTTATTTTGAAATCCAAGTAACATTTTGTTTAGTTGTGTTCAAAATAAACTTGTTTTCGCAAACTGACAAAAATGGAAAATTATAATGTCAACCAATTTTTTTTAAATTTTTTTCATACATACAGTGAGTGTAATACGTATTTTGCCTCGATACAAATTTGACAAATTTCTAATATATACGCCTAAAGCCACCATACCAAAGATGTAAAATGAATTATGTATGATATTATATGCTTGTCGACATATTTATACCCTACACAACTATGTTGTCAGGGTATTATAGCTTTGTGCAGCCCCAAATGTTTGTAACGCCGCGAAATATTGGTCCTAGACCCACCTTTAAGTATACCGATCGTCATATCTCGACTAGCTGAGTCGATCTAGACATGTGTGTCCGTCCGTCCGTCTGTCCATTATAATTTGTAAACACGATACAGGCCACAGTTATGGACCAATCTTCACGAAATTTTGCATGCAGGATGGGTTCTGGCCAATGAAGACCCCTATTGTTTTTCGAAACGATCGGTTAATATTTAGGGGATGAAATGGACCAAATACTAAATTTTTGTCGGTTTTTCTGGTCGCTCCAGAGGCCGCAATTATGGCCCAAATACCGCGAATTTTTGCATGGAGAAGGGGATCGGGTCAGAGAATAAGCGTGCAGGTTTTGATAAAGATCGGTCAATAATTAGCGGGTCAAATGGACCCTGACTTTTGTGTGAAAAATGACAAAATTTGTATTCTATGGCATATATATTTACTCCTGGAGGATGTAGACCCTAGGAGTTGATAACATATCCAAGAGGAGTGGTTGACCTTTAAATTGATACCAAATATAGTGATGTATCTACTCAGATGTGGGAGTTACAGTCAAATATTTACATGTGCTTACGTATTCAGATATTATTTAGTAATCCATTACCACATTAAAGGGAGAAATATCGCGCTGATGGCTTTGAAATTTTTCATGAAGTTCCAGTTATCGTCAAGAACAACGCCTACAATTTTCGGTGATGATCAGATTAAAATTTTGGGATGAAATGGACCGAAAACATAATTTTTTGTGTGTTTTCGAGTAGAGTATAATCCGAAAATCACAACACACCCACCGTGAAGGTAATCTGGACAAGTAATTAGAAGGACTGTACAAGAGGGGGCTGTACAAGAGGGGGCAAATATCAGGAAATATTACTCAGACTCGGAATAAACATCCTCAGAAAGTTAGAGTTCGTGGTAGTTGTGTAGGGTATAGTATGGTCGGCCCCGTCCGACTATATTGCTCCGCTCACTGGTTAGATCTTATTTCTGCAAGAATCACTGCGAAAGACCTATTGGTCTAGAAGATATCGGCCAAAATCTATACCAACCCAAAAATTATTATCACGAAAAAGTATTTTGCTTTTTATTATTATTTATGAAAAAATCATCATATAACACACGCTTTGTCTTTTTATAGTTACCATTGCGGGTATCCACATACTAGAAGCGATTTGGCGACGATTCCAATAAACCACGGCATTTTTTCCGCGAATATTTTCTCACATTTACGTTCAATACATTCTCCAGCAATATTTCATTTAATATTTGGTAATTTCTCGTCCTAATTTCAAATTGAGAGTATTAAATATATTCGTTGCGGCTTCAAAACATCCCAAATAAGTTTAGAATAATAAAAAGGAGGTTTTGCAAAATATGTCGCGAGGACAGGACCCTAAAAACTATTAAAACCAAAATCCGACAAACAAATTATTTAAAAACCAGTGAGCGGAGCAGTATAGTCGGACGGGGCCGACCATACGATACCCTACACAACTACCACGAACTCTAACTTTCTGAGGATGTTTATTCCGAGTCTGAGTAATATTTCATGATATTTGCCCCCTCTTGTCCGATTAGAGGTCAACAACACCTCTTCCTTACTTTTTTCGAATATTCAGTACAGTCCTTCTAATTACTTGTCCAGATTACCTTCACGGTGGGTTGTGTTGTGATTTTCGGATTATTCTCGACTCGAAAACACACAAAAAAACACATCCCAAAATTTTAATCTGATCATCATCGAAAATTGTAGACGTTGTTCTTGACCATAACTGGAACTTCATGACAAATTTCAAAGCCATCAGCGCGATATTTCCCCCTCTAATGTGGTAATGGGTTACTAAATAATATCTGAATACGTAAGCACCTGTAAATATTTGACTGTAACTCCCACATCTGAGTAGATACATCACTATATTTGGTATCAATTTAAAGGTCAACCACTCCTCTTGGATATGCTATCAACTCCTCGGGTCTACATCCTCCAGGAGTAAATATATATGCCATAGAATACAAATTTTGTCATTTTTCACACAAAAGTCAGGGTCCATTTGACCCGCTAAATATTGACCGATCTTTATCAAAACATGCATGCTTATTCTCTGGCCCGATCCCCTTCTCCATGCAAAAATTCGCAGTGTTTGGGCCATAATTGCGGCCTCTGGAGCGACCAGAAAAACCGACAAAAATAATGTTTTTGGTCCATTTCATCCCCTAAATATTAACCGATTGGCCAGAACCCATCCTACATGCAAAATTTCGTGAAGATTGGTCCATAACTGTGGCCTGTATCGTGTTTACAAATTATAATGGACAGACGGACGGACGGACGGACACACATGTCTAGATCGATTCAGCTAGTCGAGATATGACGATCGGTATACTTAAAGGTATGCCTAGGACCAATATTTCGCGGCGTTACAAACATTTGGGGCTGCACAAAGCTATAATACCCTGACAGCATAGTTGTGTAGGGTATAAATACCGGGAAACCCCATTTTTCTGACTTTGAAAAATTTATGGTCCATTATATTGATCTAGGAACCAATATATGCGATGAAAATAGCAATAAGGAGGTCAGATTCAAAGATATGAACAGTTCTAAAACAACAGAAACTACAAAGCAGTACAGGAATTTGGGAGAAAACATCATTCTTCGTCAAATACTATTGCGTTTTGAAAAACTGTGGTAGCTGGTGATGAAGACGCAGTCAATATTTTACATCCGTTTAACACCATCAGTTGCGAAGAAAATGCAGCAGTAAATAAACTAGTCGATATATTTATTTTCGAAATAAGATGTATTTCTATTGCCACAAAACCGTTCATATCTTTGAATCTGACCTCCTTGGTTCCTAGATCAATATTAATGGGCCAAAGGCAGAAAAATGGGGTTTTCGCTATATTTTTAAATAATTTGTTTGTCGGATTTTGGTTTTAATAGTTTTTAGGGTCCTGTCCTCGTGATATATTTTGCAAAACCTCCTTTTTATTATTCTAAACTTATTTGGGATGTTTTGAAGCCGCGACGACTATATTTAATACTCTCATTTTGAGATTAGGACGAGAAATTACCAAATATTAAATGAAATATTGCTGGAGAATGTATTGAACGTAAATGTGAGAAAATATTCGCGGAAAAAATGCCGTGGTTTATTGGAATCGTCGCCAAATCGCTTCTAGTATGTGGATACCCGCAATGGTAACTATAACAAGTGAAAAAGCGTTAAGTTCGGACGGGCCGAACTTTGGATACCCTCCACCATAGAAATTCTGAAAAAAATTTTAAATGAAAATATAGGGAACATATATATAACTACAATTCTACCGATTGTTGCAACCAAAATAGAAACTTCAGCAATTTCAATGGGGGTTTTTTCCCTAAAATCTCAAAAGCCCAAAATGTTGACATAGTACGGTGAAACATGTGTATAAAATCCTGAAAAGAGGCCAACTTTATAAGAGGCATACTAAAGCTTGACCAATATTAACAACATTGTGTAGGAATTAGCGAATTCTTGGTGTTATTCCTAATCAATGGCCGATATAGCTGAAGCTCCAAGCTAATAATATAGTTTTGAATCCCAATACCGTGCATCACGCTAAATATTAAATATGTAGGATGTTTTATATAGGACCTAGGCCTACAAGTTCTAGTTTTTAAGTCAATATCCTCCAATAGAAAAGTGATTACAACATATGGCCAAATGGACTATATCGTTTTAGAATTCCATACTGCAGGTTATGAACTGAAAATTTCGTCTATAGATAACCCCAACACACGGAACAAATTTGCTAACTATTTTAATATAAACCAGTAAGGAAAGTGGTAAAGTCGGACGGGGCCGACTATATGATACCCTTCACCACTTTGGGCAAATTCAACAGATGAATCTTAACAGACGTCGCATTTTTGATTTTCACGAAACTTAACACACATCATTCTAGACTTTATGCAGTACGCTGTACCAAATTTCGTGGAAATCGAAAGGTATACAGAGACTTTGGTACACCATTTTCCTTAAATCGGACGAAAATATATAGGGGAGTTATATCTAAATCTGAACCGATTTTCACGAAACTTAGCACACATAATTCTAGGCTTAATTAAGTACGCTGTGCCAAATTTCGTGCAAATCGAAAGATATATAGGGACATTGGTGCACCATTTACCTTAAATCGGACGAAAATTTATATGGGAGCTATATATAAATCTGAACCGATTTTTATGAAACTTAGCACACACCATTCTAGGCTTAATTAAGTACGCTGTGCCAAATTTCGTGCAAATCGAAAGATATATAGGGACTTTGGTGCACCATTTGTTTTAAATCGGACGAAAATATATATATGGGAGCTATATATAAATCTGAACCGATTTTTATGAAACTTAGCACACATCATTCTAGGCTTAATTAAGTACGCTGTGCCAAATTTAGTGCAAATCAAAAGATATATAGGGACTTTGGTGCGCCATGTACCTTAAATCGGACGAAAATATATATGGGAGCTATATCTAAATCTGAATCGATTTTCCCAATTTCAATAGAGTTCGTCCTTGGGCCAAATAAGTGACGTATGCCAAATTTCATCCAATTCGGATAATAAATGCGACCTGTACTTTGTTTACAATTTATGGACAGACAGACGGACGGACGGACAGACGGACATGCATAAATCGACTTAAAAAGTGATTATATGCATATTTTCAAAAGGAACCATGGGTCTATCTTGATTCCTTTTGCCTGTTACAAACAGATGCACAAAGACATAATACTCTGTACCACAGTGTGGTGAAGGGTATAAAAAACCAAATTACAAAGAATTTGGTTGAAAAACGCGGACCCGGCAAACGTTGACTTGCCTAGCAATATTTATACCTTACACCATAAACTGGAGTGTACAGATCCTGGACCTTGGTATTTATCAGAGCACACATTACAGTACTGATTATCTTATTGCTATTTTTGCATTCTAAAGTTTCGATGGATATACATTTTGAATTCGTGGGAAAAAATTAAATTTATTATACCCTACACAACTATGTTGTCAGGGTATTATAACTGATTATCTTATTGCTATTTTTGCATTCTAAAGTTTCGATGGATATACATTTTGAATTCGTGGGGAAAAATTAAATTTATTATACCCTACACAACTATGTTGTCAGGGTATTATAGCTTTGTGCAGCCCCAAATGTTTGTAACGCCGCGAAATATTGGTCCTAGACATACCTTTAAGTATCTCGACTAGCTGAATCGATCTAGACATGTGTGTCCGTCCGTCCGTCCGTCCGTCTGTCCATTATAATTTGTAAACACGATACAGGCCACAGTTATGGACCAATCTTCACGAAATTTTGCATGTAGGATGGGTTCTGGCCAATGAAGACCCCTATTGTTTTTGGAAAAGATCGGTTAATATTTAGGGGATGAAATGGACCAAAAACATTATTTTTGTCGGTTTTTCTGGTCGCTCCAGAGGCCGCAATTATGGCCCAAACACTGCGAATTTTTGCATGGAGAAGGGGATTGGGCCAGAGAATAAGCATGCATGTTTTGATAAAGATCGGTCAATATTTAG
>NW_026876542.1:0-20262 GCF_032173495.1 Musca vetustissima
CCTCCCGCTAGACCAAACTCACACTTTACAAGACGCTGATACTACCCATGCTTTAATATGGATCAGAAGCATGGGCATTTGCGCAAGCAGATGAGGCAGCTCTTGATGTTCGGCTTTCAATTTTTGGCCTCTTCTAGATCGACTCGAAAAAAAACACCATAAAATAAAATTTTGGACCACTTCATCCCAAAATTATTATCTGCTCATCACCGAAAATTATAGGCGTTGTCCTTGGCCATAACTGGAATCTCATGGAAAATTTCAAAGCGATCAGCGCTATATTTCCGCCCTCTAATATGGTAATGGGTTACTAAATAATATATGAATACGTAAGCACTTGTAAATATTAATGTGTAAGTCCCGCATCCGAGTACATACGACAATATAATTGGTATCAATTTAAAGGTCAACCACTCCTCTTGAACATACTATCAACTTCTCGGGTCTAGGAACTTCAGATGCAAATATATACCCCATAGAATACAAATTTTGTAATTTTTCACACAAAAGTCAGGGTCCATTTGACCAGCTAACTATTGACCGATCTTTATCAAAACAGGCATATTTATTCCTTGGCCCGATCCCCTTCTCCATGCAATAATTTGCGGTGTTTGGGCCATATTTGCGGCCTCTGGAGTGACCAGAAAAACCGACAAAAATAAAGTTTTTGGTCCATTTCATCCCCTAAAAATTAACCGATCTTTTCCAAAAATAATAAGGGTCTCCATTGGCCAGAACCCATCCTACATGCAAAATGTCGTGAAGATTGATCCATAACTGTGGCCTGTATCGAGTTTACAAATTATAATGGACAGACGGACGAAAGGACACACATGTGGAGATCGTCTCAGCTAGTAGATATATGCTTAATCGGTATACTTAAAAGTGGGTCTAGGACCAATATTTCGCGGCGTTACAAACTCTTGGAGCTGCACAAAGCTATAACACCCTGACAACATAGTTGTGTAGGGTATAGAAATAATACTAAGAGCTGTTCTCGATAAGGTCTTCAATATAGAATACATTTGAATCGATACAGAGGGACTTTTGCTTATAGATATAGGCATTCGTTATTAGACCCACACGAATATTAGTGAATTTTATTTATATTTGTTTTAGAAGATTACAGTCATACTGTCATTACCGTCATCTTTATAAAATTTATTCTTTATCGATCACTTCAGGTCCTCGCCGTGACAAATCCGTGGCTCTCATATAAAATCTATAAATCTTTTCTATAAAATCTGTATATAATCTGCATAGAAGACACAGATATTTATCTTAAATAAGATAATTTGCTGGTATAGGTACTTCAAAGTTTCCGCCTTCATTAAAAAAAATAGAAAAAACTTCCTACAGTTTGACTTGGCGACACTTTTGAAAGACTATTTAAAATACCTGATATCGGTATGGATCCTTGTATGTTGGCTACGTCAAAGGGTACATGATGCATTTTATGTCAGGAGATTTTCGATATGAAATTTGTGGGCGTTTCTATGGGTCAGAGATTTTTTATAACAGTTATTTGGAGCTTACAATGGAACTTTGGTCACAAAACCCGTTGAAAAGAGCGGAGATCTTTATATAGAAACTATGGCATATATGTTTTTTCTCCCAAATTACCGATAATCCGGCTTAAACCTTCAAAATATCGAAAATAGATCGGTAGCAGTTAATGGGTGCTATGCTAAAACGTGAACCGTACGTATGGCATGGTTTTATTGACATAGAGTTTATTTCTGATCAAGATCGCCAACAAATATTTCGTGTTTTCGTGCAAACGGAACGAAAAATTTAATATACCCACAACATTATGGTGGAAGTCCCTTAAGGGGTCATTATATCCGTAGGATTTTATAAGTAATATTTTTTAAGAGGCCATTAAAGGCATGGATGTCTAAAAGTGTAATTTTTCAAGGACCATTATAGACGTGGATTTTTTAAAGAACATTCTTTCAGGGGTCATTTAAGAAGACATACGTGTTTTAATGAATATGTTTTCAGGGGCCATTTTCAGAAATTATTATAGGAGCGGATTGTTATAGGAGTGTATGTTAAGAATATTTTTAAGGGGTCATTATAGGTAAGGATGTGTTAAAGTATAATTTTTTTCAAGAGCCATTATAGACGTGGATCATTTCAAGTGCCATTTAAGACATGGGTGTTTTAATGAATATATTTTCAGATCCCTAATGAAATGTGGCAAGAAGTCTCGATATTTCGAAATTTGACAAGTAATTTTGGGTTTGACCACAGACCACAGGGGGAATTTATTTGTTAATAAATATGGGATTATATGGACCAAAAACTATATACATTTCTTTTACGACCCGGACTGTACAAAAAAAATTACACATTAAAGGAGATTGCGGCATCGATTACGAAGTATTGTGATGGTATAACGAACCACGATTTGGTATGAAAAACTACAAACATTTCTCTCTTTGGGATGTATGGTTGGTTTACCGATTTATAGGTTATGAGCAGAGTAGAAGAATGAGCTATTTGTGATTAGAATCCAACTCAAATTCGGATTCTTATCAAAAATAACTCGAATGCGAAGGAGGACAACCGAGTACTAGACGATTTAAAAGTCCAACGGTGTTATAAAGAGTACATGTCTGGCTCTCGTATGAACTAAATTAACAAAATGGCGGACATGTAATATTTTTCGAAAATCTCCGATTTTTGACCAAAAACCAAGTTAAAAAATAAGGAAGATATTCACCGATTGGCTTTATCCTAGTTCATACGATAACGTGTAAACGTGCAAAAATTTGGAATCGATTGGGTTATTAGTTTTTTAAGTTATCGTGTCCGCCATTCGCAAAAGAGAAAAACGCGTTTAAAGTTTGAGAAGCCCTTTAGCCGTCATTTGATGCTGGCACAATAAATCGGCTATATCTTCAAGAGTTCTTGAGATTTTCACATGAAATTTTGTAGGGACATTCTTGAATTAGAGTAGATTCGAATTAAACCAAAAAAAAATTTTGACCCCGAGAATGGGGGGGGTCCCTTAACACTTAAATGGTCCTCTATCAAGAAAATATTTTCATCTTCTATTTGAATAACATATCTCGATATCCTCCGAAGGTAGAATGATTACAGCAGATGGCTAAATCGACTTAGAATTCCATACTTTGTAGGGTATAAACTGACACTTTCGAGTATAGAATATCCCCCATACAATAGAGGAATACGGCTATACGGAGACAACCCAAAACGCGGTGAAATCAATTAACTATTTTAATATAAAAAAAAGGGGAGGGGGGTTATATGGGGACTACAAACCAGTGAGCGGAGCAGTATAGTCGGACAGGGCCGACCATACGATACCCTACACACCTACCACGGAACTCTAACTTTCTGCTGGTGTTTATTCCAAGCCTGGACAATATTTCGTGATATTTGCATCCTCTTGTCCCATTAGAGGTCAACAGCATCTTTTCCTTACACTGACATATTTTCCGAATATTACTAATATTCAGTCCATCTAATTACTTGTCCATATTCTCTTCACCGTGGGTTGTGTTGTGATGTTCGGCTTTCAATTGTGGCCTATAGATCGACTCGAAAAAAACACAAAAAAATAAGTTTTCGGTCCATTTCATCCCAATATTATTCTGTGTTCATTACCGCAAATTATAGGCGTTGTGCTTGACCATAACTGGAAACTCATGGAAAAATTCAAAGCAATAAACGCTATAATTCCGCCCTCTAGTGTGGTAATGGGTTACTAAATAATATCTCAGTACGTAAGCACCTGTACATATTTATGCGTAACTCCCACATCCGAATACATACGACCATATAATTGGTATCAATTTAATGGTCAACCACTCCTCTTAAACATACTATCAACTTCTCGGGTCTAGGACCTTCAGGGGCAAATATATACGTCATAGAATACAAATTTTGTAATTTTTCACACAAAAGTCAAGGTCCATTTGACCCGCTAAATATTGACCGATCTTTATCAAAACAGGCATACTTATTCTTTGGCCCGATCCCTTTCTCCATGTAAAAAATCGCGGTGTTTGGGCCATAATTGCGGCCTCTGGAGCGACCAGAAAAACCGACAAAAATAAAGTTTTTGTTCCATTTCACCAACTAAATATTAACCGATCTTTTCCAAAAACAATAGGGGTCTTCATTGGCCAAAACCCATCCTACATGCAAAATTTCGTGAAGATTGGTCCATAACTGTGGCCTATATCGTGTTTACAAATTATAATGGACAGACGGACGGACGGACACACATGTCTAGATCGACTCAGCTAGCCGAGATATGACGATCGGTATACTAGGACCTGGGTCTAGAACCCATATTTCGCTGCGTTACAAACTCTTGGGGCTGCACAAAGCTATAATACCCTGACAACATAGTTGTGTAGGGTATAATTACTAACAATACTGATACGGATTTTAGTTGAAATATTTTTACATAATGCAATAAAAAGCAGTTCAAATTACAATTTTCGGAATCAAAAGGCTGAGGGTATAAAACGAACTGAATTCTTTTAAACAAAAATATCCCTTTCCAAAATAAATATACTTACATATTTTAAAATCGAATTCCTTTAGCAGCAGCTAAATAATAATTAATATCCAATATTGCGTTGTAATAAAATAATTCCTTTCAAAAAAATCTTATTGCACCTCACTCATACATGTATATTTTTTTAAGAATTTCACTTATAATTCAATAATTCGTATAATTTTTAATTATTTTTTATTTCATCAGACACATTTAAATGTAATACAATTTATTTTTATTTATTTTTTATTAATAATTATTTTCTAACAAAATTTATTTTTGCAATTGGTCATATTCATCCACAAATCACAATTCTAAAGAAATTTATCATAAACACAATTCACTGGCAATTCCTTTGAGTAGACTAAACCAGATCAACCAACAATCGTCAAACGATCTTCCGTACAATAAACCACTCTTACCACGTTTTTTGTTCTCTATTTCAATGAAACACGCGGAACGCGACCTTCACCGTTCAGATATTCTTTCACGTTTGGCGTCTTGCGCAACACTAAAGAATCAAGGCAAACAAAAAACGTTTAGAACCCTTTGGTGGCTTCTTAGCTGGCACACCAGAAACCCTTTTTCCACTGCTTGGCCCTTTTTAACTTGTGGGCCCAATACAAATGCTCATATATACGCGCGCACACACACACACACTCCCTCCGTTGCACACACACGATCACTTTTCAAACAATTTACGAACACAACGACTCTCTTACCGACGGCAAACGAGTGGCCGTTGTAACTCGCAGAACAGATCTACCGTCCAAAGCGTCAGATTCAGTTACCAGAATGCGATCGCGTTAATCGCACGAATCGAAAGTTGTGCTGTTATGATCGAAGAGCGTTTCAAATGGAAACTGAAACTGAGTTGCGGTGCTTAGCTGCGGATTGCAGGCCATAACAATGTGGTCAGAGGAGTTTTGTTTAGCGTTTAGGCTAAGTGTATGTGTGTGCTATGTCGGTGTATGTTTTATGGCAACACAAATATTACTTCATGTTGTTGTTGTTGCTAGGTTATTGGTATTGTGATGAGCAGCTAATACACTCACACATAATTCTTAACTGTGTTTTTTGTAGTGGGAGTTTTAGCCACAAAGCTAACAAAAACTTGTTTTCCACACTTGGCCAAATTCGGAGAGTGAAGTTACGCCTTCTTTGAAGTGTGAATGTGTATGTGTGTTTGAAATGTTTTAGAATTGGCAATGCCAGATTGTGGTTTGTGGAACAACTCTTGATCCTCACTAAAAACGGCACATATGTCCTCAATAAAGATGTCCACGACCTTGTGGTCTTCTAAGAAGTATTTCGCCTTCTGGTCCTCTATTGAGAAATGAAATCTTGAAGGAGACTGGTTTTCTATATAGAAGATCAACTGGATGTATGTTGGGAGGCATTTTTGCTCACCTACGAAAATGGGCTTCTGGTCACTGGCAATAGGGTGAAAATCTTCTGGAGAAGGTTTCCTGGTCTTCTATCGAGGGACATTGGATGATCTGTTGAAAGCACCTTCTGCCCTTTTCATATAGAAGATCTTGTGGTTTTCTTTCGAGATGTCCTCTTAACAAAAGACCGGCGGGTCCTCCTACTATGGAGAAGACATGAATGTCTTCTACGTCTATATGGAAGACCAGGAGATCTTCTCTATAGAAGTCCAGAAGGTAAACAAAATCAGGCCTTCTCCATAGAAGAAAAAATGTTCTTGACCATAAAATACCTAAATACTCAAGAGAAAATCACCTTCTTTAATGAGAAATACCTTCTGGCCTTAAAAAAAATGACTTCAGCTCTAGACCTAGAGCTCTTCTATGGCGAAGACCTAGAGCTCTTCTATGGCGAAGACCTAGAGCTCTTCTAGGCGAAGACCTAGAGCTCTTCTATGGCGAAGACCTAGAGCTCTTCTATGGCAAAGACCTAGAGCTCTTCTATGGCGAATACCTAGAGCTCTTCTATGGCGAAGACCTAGAGCTCTTCTATGGCGAAGACCCAGAGCTCTTCTATGGCGAAGACCCAGAGCTCTTCTATGGCGAAGACCCAGAGCTCTTCTATGGCGAAGACCTAGAGCTCTTCTATGGCGAAGACCTAGAGCTCTTCTATGGCGAAGACCTAGAGCTCTTCTATGGCGAAGACTTTCAGCTCTTCTATGAAGAAGAAGACCTTAAGCTCTTATAAGGCGAAGACATAGAGCTCTTGTATGACGAAGAAGACCATCAGCTCTTCTATGAAGAAGACCTTCAGCCCTTCTATGAAGAAGAAGGCCTTCAGCGCATCTATGAAGAAGAAGACCTTCAGCGCTTCTATGAAGAAGAAGACCTTCAGATCTTCTATGAAGAAGAAGAAGACCTTCAGCTCTTCTATGAAGAAGAAGACCTTCAGCTCTTCTATGAAGAAGAAGAAGACCTTCAGCTCTTCTTTGAAGAAGAAGAAGACCTTCAACTCTTCTTTGAAGAAGAAGACCTTCAGCCTTCAGCTCTTCTATGAAGAAGAAGACCTTCAGCTCTTCTATGAAGAAGAAGAAGACCTTCAGCTCTTCTATGAAGAAGAAGACCTTCAGCTCTTCTATGAAGAAGAAGACCTTCAGCTCTTCTATGAAGAAGAAGACCTTCAGCTCTTCTATGAAGAAGAAGAAGACCTTCAGCTCTTCTATGAAGAAGAAGACCTTCAGCTCTTCTATGAAGAAGAAGACCTTCAGCTCTTCTATGAAGAAGAAGACCTTCAGCTCTTCTATGAAGAAGAAGACCTTCAGCTCTTCTATGAAGAAGAAGACCTTCAGCTCTTCCATGAAGAAGAAGACCTTCAGCTCTTCTATGAAGAAGAAGAAGACCTTCAGCTCTTCTATGAAGAAGAAGAAGACCTTCAGCTTCAGCTCTTCTATGAAGAAGAAGACCTTCAGCTCTTCTATGAAGAAGAAGAAGACCTTCAACTCTTCTATGAAGAAGAAGACCTTCAGCTCTTCTATGAAGAAGAAGACCTTCAACTCTTCTATGAAGAAGAAGACCTTCAGCTCTTCTATGAAGAAGAAGAAGACCTTCAACTCTTCTATGAAGAAGACCTATAGTTTTTCTATGAAAAAGAAGACCTTCAGCTATTCTATGGTGAAGATATGCTATATTAAGAAGTCTTTGAGTTCTCCTATGAATAAGGTTTTGAGGGACACCTTCCTTGTAGAAGACCCCAATATATTATTTATCTATCTGGCATCATTGTTTGCTTCCCTCGCACCAACACCAATCTCAATGCACACAACGATCTCTCATTGTAACAACGCCTCTTCATTCGTTCTCTCGCATAATGTGAGAGTTAAATGTGTGTGTGTTGAAAACAACCTCTTCACTGTGTGTGTTAGCCACTAACCAGTTAATAACCAATCAGACAACGACTTTGGAGAGTATATAAATAGGTTATGTATTTTATACAGGTATTGCTAGCAAACGGTGTGTTTGTGTATGTATGCAGTAGTGTATACAAATAGATCAACAGACAAAAATAGCCATAATGAACGGCTGATAGCAAAAACAATCACAACAACAACACTAACGTCTTTCAAACATTAAAGCCTATGTGTTTGAGTCAATAAAATATTAACAATTAATTGTTGATATGGCGTTAGTTGTTATTTTTATTTCTTCTCAAATCTCAAAGGAGAGTGAGGTGGCCAATGTGAGATCATTAAGATTTTATTTGAATTTAATTTAAATATTTGTTATATTAGTCGTTAAGCGAATGGCCAATGGCTAGTAATGTTGCCTTCTCCTGATCTCTCACCCTTCTCTGCGTCTCTCTCATTCTGTATGTGTACATGAGACTTGTCATTAGCTCGTTTTATTTGTTTTATTTGTTTTATTTGAAAACATGCCGCCAATTAATGATTTCACCCACCAACAAACAAATGAATTTCGTATTTACGATTTGAAATTAATTAAAAATGCCAACTTATTTGAATATTCATTGGTAGTGAGTGGTTGGGATTACAACATTACGAAGACGTTGTAATAAATGCGATTATATAAAGGCTATGATGATAAAAATCTGCACTAACACCAATTAATTGGCTGTGTATTTGATTTGATTACATGGGGGATAGGTTTTTTGTTGTTGTTTTGTTAACAAATTAAAATAGCAAAATAATTTTTATAAGCTCATTAATCATTCGTTATTATAATAATATGCGATAAATGAGGTTATCAGCTTACCAAAATCATGCAAATATTTGAAAATGAAAAAAATTAAAATATTAAGATTTATACCAGGTGGTCGAATATGTAATGCATTACAACAAGCAGGGCTTTAAAGGGGCAGCCTCCTCACGTTCATAATTAAAAAAAATAAATAACGATTTATTCAATTCGTTTCAAATTTTAATACTGTGAAATTCTAAAATAATTCAATCATAAAACCAGTGAGCGGAGCAGTATAGTCGGACGGGGCCGACCATTTGATACCCTACACAACTACCACGCAACTCTAACTTTCTGCGGTTCTATATTCTAAAACTGGGCAATACTTCGTGATATTTGCACCCTCTTGATCGATTATAGGTCAACAGCTCCACTTTCTAACCCTGGCATATTTTCCATTTTTTTCTTGAAGTGAATTTTTACGCCATGAAATAAAAAAAACTGGTTACTTTTTATGTTTTGGTTGATTTGACCCTCGGAATATTGACCGATCATCATCTAAACAGCCGCCCTAAGTATTTGGTCACATCCCCTTCACCTTGTAAAATATGTTACGTTCTCTAGAGCGACTAGAAAATCTGAAAAAAATTAAAGTTTTCCGTTCATTGCACCCCCTGAATGAAATCTCAACGTCACCGAAAACTATAGGCGTTGTCCTTGACCATAATCGGAACTTCCTTTACAATTTCAAAGCGTTCAGCGCGACATTTCCGTCATCTAATGGAGTAATAGTAATACTATGCTCATAGTCACATTTACCTTATTATGTATAACTACCATATCTGAGCACATCCGACAATATAGTTGGTATCAATTTAAAGGTCAACCGCTCTTCTAGGATATTCTATCAACTTCTCGGGTCTATGTCCTTCAGGAGTAAATATATACGCCATAAAATACAAATGTTGTCATTTCTCACACAAAAGTCAGGGTCCATTTGATCCGCTAAATATTGACCGATCTTTATCAAAACAGTCATGCTTATTCTTTGGCCCGATTCCCTTCTCCGTGTAAAAATTCGAGATGTTTGGGCCATAATAGCGATCTCTGGAGCGACCACAACTACCACGGAACTGTAACTTTCTGCGGATGTTTATTTCAAGCCTGGGCAATATTTCGCGATATCTACACCCTGTTTCCAGATTAGGGGTCAATAGCAACTGTTCCTTACACTGACATATTTTTCGAATATTACTAATATTCTGTACAGTCCTTCTAATCACTTGTCCAGAATCCCTTCACCGTAGGTTGTGTTGTGACAAAAACATTAAGTTTTCGGTCCACATAATCCCAATATTTTTTATCTGATCATCACCGAAAATTATGGACATTGTCCTTGACCATACCTGGATCCTCATGGAAAATTACAAAGAGATCAGCGCTATATTTGTACCCTCTAGTGTGGTAATGGGTTACTAAATAATATATGAATACGTAAGCACCTGAAATTATTTAAATGTAACTCCCACACCAATGTACATAAGACAATATAATTGGTATCAATTTAAAGGTCAACCACTCCTCTTGGAAAAACTATCAACTTCTCGGGTCTATATCCTTCAGGGATAACTTTTGTTGTTATTCACACAAAAGTCAGGGTCCATTTGACCCGCTAAATATTGACCGATCTTTATCAAAACAGTCATTCTTATTCTTCGGCCCGATTCCCTTCTCCATGCAAAAATTCGAGATATTTGGGCCATGTTTCGGCCTCTGGAGCGACCAGAAAAACCGACAAAAATTAAGTATTTGGTCCATTTGATCCCCTAAAAATTAACAGATCTTTACCAACAACAGGGGGCCTTCATTGGCCAGAACCCGTCGTACATGCAAAATTTTGTGAAGATGGGTCCATAACTGTGGCCTGTATTGTGTTTACACTTTATAATAGACAGGCGGACGGACGGACACAAATGTCTAGATCGATTTAGTTAGGTGATATATGACGATCGGTATACTTAAAGGTGGGTCTAGGACCAATATTTCGCGGCTTTGCAAACTCTTAAATAGGCCGACAAAACTCGATACTAATCCAATGTCATGTTGGTATTAAGTGGTTATGTTTATCTATATATATAAAAGAGTTGCGTTATAAGTGACTGACTGATCATCAACGCCCAGACGAAACGGCTAAGGCTAGAAACTTGAAATTTGGCATGTAGGTTGGGTTTGGTGGGGAGGCGTGTGATAAGGCGGGGTTTTTGGAAATTCGTACTAAAAGGTACTAAAAAGTACTAAAAACTGCTTTACGGCGGAACGGTTAGAATTAGAACTTTGAAATTTGGCACGTAGCTTTGTC
The DNA here is from genome assembly GCF_032173495.1 of Musca vetustissima. NCBI lineage: Eukaryota > Metazoa > Arthropoda > Insecta > Diptera > Muscidae > Musca > Musca vetustissima. The sequence continues at coordinate 11,018 of NW_026876542.1, forward strand.
TATGACGAGCGAAGTGGTATTTATGAAAAAAATTTGGAATTTAGTACTATGAGGTACTAAAAAGTACTAAACATTGTATTTAAATGGAATCGGTAGAGATAAATATTGAAACTTTGTATGTTGCTGAAGCTATGAAAACAAGAACGACGTGCACATATATTTGTTGCAAATTAGTACTAAAATTGTACTAAAAAGTACTAAAACTGTATTTCGCCGGAACGGTTGGAAGTAGAACTTTGAAATTTGGTAGACAACTTTGTCAATAATAATCCAAAGGGCATGTGTGAAAAAGTTGGAATTTAGTACTAAGAGGTACTAAATATTATATTTGAATGGAACCAGTAGAGATAATTATCTGAAAATTAATATGAAGCTTAAGCTGTTACATATAAAATGCTGTACAAAAATATCTTTTGGAAATTAGTATTGAAATGGTACTAAAAAGTACTAAAAATATATTACACCGGTTGGAAGTTGAACTCTGAAATTTTGAATGCAGCTGTGTCAATGATAGGCGAAGGGGAATCCGTGAACAAATTTTGTACTTAATGTACTAAAAAGTATTATATTACAATGGAACAATTAAGAGTAGATATCTGAACCATTGTATGTAACTTAAGCTATTACAAATAGAACGATGGGCAAAAATATCTTTTGGAAATGAATACTAATGTACTAACAAGTTATGAATATTATATTACAATAGAACGGATAGAGATAGGAATTAGCTTTTACTATTACAAATTAGTACTTATGAGGTGATAAAAAGTACTGAATAAAAAATACAATGGAACCGTTAGAAATAGAAATCTGAAACGTGGTATGTTGATTTAACTATTACAAATACTTCGCTGTGCATAATTTTTTGAAATTAGTACTAAAATTATTTCAAAATTAAAATTATTTAATTATTTCACATATAAGTACAAAATTCTGTACCATTGTTACAAACTAATAAATGTTAGTATGGAAACTACTAAAAATTTTACATGGGTATTGAGCGATTAGAAGTGGTAAAATAAATAAATAAAAGTATACAAGTACTAAATATTGGGTACGGTAAAAGATAGAAACTCTTATTAAATACTTATCTGGAACTATAAGATTAAAATGTACTAAAAAGCCCAACATATTGTATACGGCGGTACGGGTGGATATAGAATTTGGTACAAGGATTTTTCTATTAAAAATAATGTAAACAACTAAATATTGTATACGACAGAAGTAGTAGAGGTAGAGTTCAGAAATTGTGTATGTATATTTAGCTATAACAAATTAAAAAAATGTATTTTTTTTTTGAAAATTCGTACTAAAAATTACTAAATATGAAAGTTTAGAGAAAGATATCTGAATTTTAGTATTTATCTTTGACTGTGGCAATTAAAATGTTTTATGGAAATATTTTTCGAAGACTTTTACTAAAAATTACTGCGAGTTACATGAAATATAGTTTCCAATTTGACATGTATCTATACTACAACGAATGATTATGTATTTTGGTTCAAACGTCCGATGTAGTGAAAAACGGACGAGACTTCATATACAAATAAGTGAAACTATGCAAACAAGCCGCTAAACACCACAAGTACTAAATTGTTGGCACGTGTAAACAAAAATGTTTTTAAAACTTCTACTTAAAAGTACAGATATTTATTTCAATGAGTTTTCTAACCACACTGGACTTCCGATGTTATGAATAATGGGCGGGATCTTTATGTCGAGGATATACAAAAAATATCGAAAATTTTTCCAATGGGGATTTTGTAACAAGTAACATACAAAAATTTTCCATAATATGATGCGCTTTGCAGAATATTATATTAGAAATTCGTACTATAAGGGTACACAAGTACTAAAACGTACTACACATTTTACCATTAGCATTTAATTACCGAAAGAAGCAAAAAAGTTAAAAAACGTACTATTTGCATTAGTCCATCGGGAGGATCGAGAAAATCATACACTTTCAGAAAAATAAATATAAGAAAGTTGTACTCGATTTATTAGGTTAAGTAGATTTGCGCATCAACGTTTCGGTTCGAAAGAATCTGAGTAGGATCTAATATTTTATTTGAAATATTTCAAATTTATATTTAGTCCAAAAGTAAAGCTAAATTAACGCTTTTTTATTTTAACTATAAAAAATCCGCTAACGACGTAGCGGGCATATGCTAGTATCTAATAAAGGAATACCTTAATAATGATCTAATACCTTTGGTATTATCCATTTATGTCATTGACCATTGGCATCAATCGTTCGCACAGTACGCTGGATAGCACATTATCGTCTTGCCTCCTTTTGTGTGCACGGGACACATTATACTAATCAGCTTGTGCATGCTCCTGACCGGTATTGTTCGGCTGGTAATCCGTCAGCCCCTACACTGTGGTACAGGGTATTATGTCTTTGTGCATATGTTTGTAACAGGCAAAAATAATTGAGATAGACCCATGGTTCCTTTTGGGAATATGCATAGAATCACTTTCTAAGTCGATTTATGCATGTCCGTCCGTCCGTCCGTCTGTCTGTCTGTCCATGTTAAATTGTAAACAAAGTACAGGTCGCATTTATGATCCGAATTGGATGAAATTTGGCATAGGTCACTTATTCGGCCCAAGGACAAACCCTATTGAAATTTGGAAGAATCGGATTTAGATTTAGATATAGCTCCCATATATATATTTAACCGATTTAATGTAAACGGTCCCTATATATCTTTCGATTTGCACGAAATTTGGTACAGGCTAATCATTTAGGCCTATAATGATGTCTGCCAATTTTCGTGAAAATCGGTCCAGATTTAGATATAGCTCCCATATATAGTTTCGTCCGATTTCATGTAAATGGTGCCCCTAAGTCCCTATATATCTTTTGATTTGTACGAAATTTGGCATAACGTACTGAATTAAGCCTAGAGTGATGTCTGCCAAGTTTCGTGAAAATCGGTCCAGATTTAGATATAGCTCCCATATATAGTTTCGTCCGATTTCATACAAATGGTGCCCCAAAGTCCCTATATATCTTTTGATTTGCACGAAATTTGGCATAACGTACTGAATTAAGCCTAGAGTGATGTCTGGCAATTTTCGTGAAAATCGGTCCAGATTTAGATATAGCTCCCATATATAGTTTCGTCCGATTTCATGTAAATGGTGCCCTAATGTTCTTATATATCTTTCGATTTGCACGAAATTTGGTATAACGTACAGAATTGAGCCAAGAATGATGTCTGCCAAGTTTCGAGAAAATCGGTCCAGATTTAGATATAGCTCCCATATATAGCTTCGTCCGATTACATGTAAATGGTGCACCAAAGCCCCTATATATCCTTCGATTTGCACGAAATTTGGCATAACGTACTTAATTGAGCCCAGAATGATGTCTGCCAAGTTTCGAGAAAATCGGTCCATATTTCTATATAGCTCCCACATATAGTTTCGTCCGATTTCATGTAAATGTTGCACCAAAGTCCCTATATATCTTTCGTTTTGCACAAAATTTGGCATAACGTACTGAATTGAGCCTAGAGTGATGTCTGCGTTGTTTCGTGAAAATCGGTCCAGATTTAGATATAGCTCCTTTTTATTATAGATTGATTTTAAGTAATTGACGCACCAAGAACCAATAGGAACAAAACGTTCTGAAATTAGTATAACCTATCCTGTCACAAGTTTGTTTGAAATCGCTTAATATTTGGATAGAGCTTCCATATATATTTCGCCCGATTTCAAGTAAATTGGGCATCAAACTCCTCATGTTAGTCAGTTTGACATCAAATTTTGCACAACGTACAAAATTGAGCATAGAATTATGTAGTTGCGTTTTCTAGAAGTACAGACATAGCCCAACGGATGACCCATTTATATTTGTTTGAAGTCGATTTACATACTTTATGGATAGATCTACGTAGATTAACATTTAGATAAATATCACATATTTTATTTCATCCAATTTCATGCTAATAGTCCAGTTTAATATACCCATAGTGGTGAAGGGTATCATATAGTCGGCCCCGTCCGACTTTACTACTTTCCTTACTGGTTTGATATTCCTTTTCTGAATTTCCATGGAATTTGTCTGGATTTTTTTATTTAATTTTTTTTACGAATTGCCAGTTGAATCTAAAATTCGATATTTTCTACAATAGTAGCAGAAATGACACAAAAATTTTTCTTTAAAAAATCCACGCCTTAGATGTTTGGTTAAAAAATATTATTTTTCAGAAATCCTATGGAATTTTGTCTTCAAAACTGTTTGGATTTTTATACCCTACATAACTATGTTGTCAGGATATTATAGCTTTGTACAACCCAAGAGTTTGTAACGCGGCGAAATATTTTAAGTATACCGATCGTCATATCTCGTCATATCTAGCTGAGTCGATCTAGACATGTGTGTCCGTCCGTCTGTCCATTATAATTTGTAAACACGATACAGGTCACAGTTATGGACCAATTTTCACGAAATTTTGTATGTAGGAAGGGTTCGGCCCAATGAAGGCCCCTATCGTTTTTGGTAAATATCGTTTAATATTTAGGGGATGAAATGTACCAAATACTTAATTTTTGCCGGTTTTTCTGGTCGCTCCAGAGGCCGAAATTATGGCCTAAACATCTCGAATTTTTAAATGGAGAAGGGGATTGGGCCAAAAAATTAGCATGCCTGTTTTGATAAAGATCGGCCAATATTTAGCGGGTCAAATGGACCCTGACTTTTGTGTGAAAAATTACAAAATTTGTATTCTATAGCATATATATTTACCTCTGAAGAACATGGACCCGAGAAGTTGATAGTATATCCAAGTATAGTGGTTGACCTTTAAATTGATACCAATTATATTGTCGTATGTACTCGGATGTGGGAGTTACACGTAAATATTTACAGGAGCTTACGTATTCAGATATTAATTAATAAACCATTACCACACTAGAGGGCGAAAATATAGCGCGGATCGCTTTGAAATTTTCCAGTTTTTGTCAAGGACAAGGCCTATAATTTTCGGAGATAATCAGATAATAAAATTGGGATAAAGTGGACCGAAAACTTAATGTGTTGTGTTTTTTTCGAGTCGATCTATAGGACGCAATTGAAAGCCGAGCTTCACAACACATGTTTGAATATGGGAATATGGACAAGTAATTAGAAGGGCTGTTCTGAATATTGGTAATATTCGGAAAATATGTCAGTGTAGGGAAGAGGTGCTGTTGACCTCTGATCGGGCAATAGGGTGCAACAGTCACGAAATATTACCCAAGCTCGGAGTAAAGATAGAGTTTTGTGGTAGTTGTGTAGGGTATCATATGGTCGGCCCCGTACGACTATACTGCTCCACTCACTGGTTTTATTTATTTTATTCGACTTGGCATCAGAATCTAAAATTCCACATTTTCTTCCATTGTAGCAGTGGTTTTCATTTTCCCGTCGGCATTCAAATAATATTCAAATGTCTTAGCTCTCCCCCACTCCCAGATAGATTAGAGATACGAATCCTCTGGCATATATTTTTATGTCATCTAACTACAAAATATTGTTGTCTATGTACGTGTGTGTGTGTGTATGTGCCACACAAAAAATGTGACGATAGTAGCAAAAAAACACATAAAACAGTAGCCTGGTCGTTTTTTCAACAGTTTTGTTAAACATGCAACATTCTCAAGCTGATGGACGGACAGACAGACAAGCAGACAAAAATAAAATGCAGACGACTTCAGGACGAACAAACAAAAAGAGAAACAAACATATGAAAATGAACAAGACATACCAACAAACAAAAAAAAAAACACAACAACAACAGAACGTTTTATGTGTTTGGTTGTTGGTTTTTAATGTGGTATTGTGTTTTTTTTTATTTTCATTTTATTTTATTTCAGTGACAACTAACAATTGTACAAAACGGAATAGTAGCCAAGAAAAGAAGTAACAAAACAAAAGTTTTATATTTTTTTGAGTCGAAACAAAAGCTTTAGGGAATAGTAGCTACTGTTGGAGTTCCTCTTTTTTTAGGAAAACGAATCAAAACCAAAAAAAAAAACAAAAAGGTGTTTCTTTTTATGAGATCACAATGAGAGAATTCCTCCTAACAATGCCCAGAAAACGCGACGCAACAACAGTCATGCAAAAAAAAGAGGCTGAGAAGGCATCAACACCAGCCAACAACAACAACACCATCAAAAATTGCAGGAACAGCCGCATCATCGTCGTCCTCATCATCATCATCACCCCAGACATTAACAGCAGCAACAACAAAAGGCAACAGTATCATAGCCAGTCAGCTTGCCAGTAAACCTACCAACAACAACACAAACACTTGCAATGATACTCCAGCGCACCACCAGCCAAAAATCGCAACAACACGAACCACCGAACACTTTCAAAAAGGGACATTAACCAAATTGTTGTTATAGCTGGCGCTATTGGCGCTGTTGTTCCGGCTGCCGCTGTTCTTGGCTGATGCTGCTGCTTCTCATGTTGTTGTTGTTGCTACTGCTGTTGTTGTTCTTGCTGTTCCTGTTACTTGCATTGCTAATTGTGAAAGCAAAAGAGGAAATTAATGTGCTGTTGTAAATAACAAATTATTGCACACTTATTTTGTTTGTTTCCACAGCAACACCACCATCCACCGGCAGCAACAATAACGACAACAACAACACCACCAGCAAATGTTTAACAAGTTCCTTACTTCTTAGCAGAGCAGTTTGGTGGTTTTCCTCCCAGGAACTTTACAAAACAAAAAAAAAAACAGACCACAAAAGATTCAAGCTGTTGTGTTACATTCTTAGAATCCTTTTTTTCACCCAAAATTTCAACTCCCCATCAGCTGAGGGGGAGTGAAGATTTTTTTGGTTTGGGGGGAAGATAGGTTCATTGGTGGAGACAACGAGACAATCAGTTTTAATACTGACGCCGTCTCGTCGCCTTTGGATTTGTAATTTTTGTTTGGCTTGTTTTGCTGTTTTTTGTTGTTGTTGCTGGGGAGGCCATTGTTTAGCGTCTCCGGTGATGCCTGGTGTTGTTGTCTCCCTGTGCTTTTTTATTCTGAAATGAATCTCTGTCTTCTTCTTCTACTATGTTTAGGATATTATTGAAGCAAGGAAAACCGGGAACCTTTTCTCCCCACCCCCTTCTAAAAAATAGGCTCTTTTGTTGCAGAAATTAAACAATGTACTCAACTTAATAATAAATTATGAACTATATCTGTTAAATGCTGGAATTATTTTCTCATAAAATCGACTTTTAATATTCTTCGTGGTTTATTTTTTGGTATGGCAAATCTTAGCGCCACTTATCATAAAGGCAGATGTTTGAAAGCATGTTCGTTTCTTAAGTCTTTTGTTTGGAAAATTTAGAACCAATTCAAAACTTGAACATAAAAATTAAAAAAAAAACATTCTTTAAAAAAACCACGCCTTGGATAATCGGTTGAAAAAAAAATCTTTAAAAAATCCATGGCTTGGATAATCGGTTGATAATTCATGTTTGTTTCTTAAGTCTTTTGTTTGGTAAATTTAAAAGCAATTCAAACCTCCAACATAAAAATTAAAAAAAAAATTCTGATGATATTCTTTTGAAAAATCCACGTCTTGGATGATGGGTATCGAAAAATATTTTTTAAAAAATTCACGCCTTGGGATGATGGGTATCGAAAAGGCAGATGTTTGAAAGCATGCTTGTTTCTTAAGTCTTTTGTTTGGTAAATTTAGAACCAATTCAAAACTCCAACATAAAAATTAAAAAAATATTCTTTAAAAAAACCACGCCTTGGATAATCGGTTGAAAAAAAAAATCTTTAAAAAATCCACGGCTTGGATAATCGGTTGATAATCCATGTTTGTTTCTTAAGTCTTTTGTTTGGTAAATTTAAAAGCAATTCAAAACTCCAACATAAAAATTAAAAAAAAATTCCGATGATGGGTATCGAAAAATATTCTTTAAAAAATCCACGCCTTGGGATGATGGGTATCGAAAAATATTCTTTAAAAAATCCACGCCTTGGGATGATGGGTATCGAAAAATATTCTTTAAAAAATCCACGCCTTGGGATGATGGGTATCGAAAAATATTCTTTTGAAAAATCCACGCCTTGGGATGATGGGTATCGAAAAATATTCTTTAATAAAAAATCCACGCCTTGGGATGATGTGTATCGAAAAATATTCTTTAAACAATCCACGCCTTGGGATGATGGGTATCGAAAAATATTCTTTAAAAAATCCACGCCTTGGGATGAAGGGTATCGAAAAATATTCTTTAAAAAATCCACGCCTTGGGATGATGGATATCGAAAAATATTCTTTAAAAAATCCACGCCTTGGGATGATGGGTATCGAAAAATATTCTTTAAAAAAATCCACGCCTTGGGATGATGGATATCGAAAAATATTCTTTAAAAAATCCACGCCTTGGGATGATGGGTATCGAAAAATATTCTTTAAAAAAATCCACGCCTTGGGATGATGGATATCGAAAAATATTCTTTAAAAAATCCACGCCTTGGGATGATGGGTATCGAAAAATATTCTTTAAAAAATCCACGCCTTGGGATGATGGATATCGAAAAATATTCTTTAAAAAATCCACGCCTTGGGATGATGGGTATCGAAAAATATTCTTTAAAAAATCCACGCCATGGAATCGAATAATATCAAAAAATATTCTATAAAAAATCCACGCCTTGGGATGATGGGTATCGAAAAATATTCTTTAAAAAATCCACGCCTTGGGATGATGGGTATCAAAAAATCGTCTTTAAAAAATCCACGCCTTGGGATGATGGGTATCAAAAAATCGTCTTTAAAAAATCCACGCCTTGGGATGATGGGTATCGAAAAATATTCTTTAAAAAATCCACGCCTTGGGATGATGGGTATCAAAAAATCGTTTTTAAAAAATCCACGCCTTGGGATGATGGGTATCAAAAAATCGTCTTTAAAAAATCCACGCCTTGGGATGATGGGTATCAAAAAATCGTCTTTAAAAAATCCACGCCTTGGGATGATGGGTATCAAAAAATCGTCTTTAAAAAATCCACGCCTTGGGATGATGGGTATCGAAAAATATTCTTTAAAAGAAAGCCACGCCTTGGGATGATGGGCGTGATCGAAAAATATTCTTTAAAAAATCCACGCCTTGGGATGATGGGTATCGAAAAATATTCTTTAAAAAATCCACGCCTTGGGATGATGGGTATCGAAAAATATTCTTTTGAAAAATCCACGCCTTGGGATGATGGGTATCGAAAAATATT
>NW_026876543.1:0-20203 GCF_032173495.1 Musca vetustissima
GATCACCGTAATGCCAGAAGTGCTTCATGGTGGGCATTGATGTGGTTCCGGAACAACCGAAAACCCAGGCGATCCTGGGAGGAATTTCGAAAGGATTTCTTGAAATTCTTCCTCCCTCCGAGGTTTATGGAGAACTTGGAGGACGAAATCCGGCAACGAAGACAGAAGCCGCCTGAACTGTTCAAGGACTACATGCTAGCGATCCAAGACCTAATGAGACACACTAGTTACAACGAGTAGCAGAAAATGGAAAGAATTTTTAAGAATGCCTTACCGGAATACTTGTGGTACATCAGACGGAGGGACTTCACCAATCTGGCGGGCCTCTTAGAGATGGCCGAAGACTTAGAGGACATCCCGACCATGCCAACCGTAGCCAGAGACCACCACCACCGAATTGAATCACGAAGCTCAGAGAGTATGCGCGAGGATCAACACAGCCACGGCTTGCCGAAGATGCGGCCAGGAGGGCCATTTCGCAGCCGGATGCCGCAATCCACAGAAGCTCTTCTTCTGGGAGTGTGGTCGGAGAGGCATTCGGACGATACAGTGCTGTCGAAAGCGATCGGGAAACGAGCATCGAGTCCGCATGGAGGTAGAGAATGTGGGCTCGCAGACACCCACTCCAACTCAGGAGGAACATCTCTCTACAGTACCGCCTCACCATAATTGCAGAAATAATAATTCACGGTCGGCGTTGCCTGGCCACCGTTGACACAGAGGCAACCAGGAGCTTCATAAGTGAGACGTTCGCCCAGACAATCGATCCCCAAACCATACAGAGAACACAGGATATAACGATCGGGTTGGCAGATGGGTCACAACGGAGAGTTCAGCATTCTGTGGTTACCGATCTAATCTTTGGACAATGAAAATGGAATTCCTGATTATGCCCCACGCCAGCGAAGATACAATCTTGGGGATGGAGTTTCTCCAACGGAGCAGGACTAAAATACTTTGTGCTGGGTTAAGCTGTGTCATACCGTGTACCGAAGAAACAGAGAGAACAATCGAAAAGCATCTGTACCTGACAGTAACCACACACCAACCACCGGAATCCGAGAAACCTACCTTGTCACCCACGGTAAGTGTGCTAAGCCCCACTGATCAAGAAAGGATAAACTCTTTCCTCAACGAAGAACTAAGCAAATTTTAGGAGTTGCACGGATTATCTACGGTCGCTTCTCACCGAATTGTCATGGACGACGATAGGCCATTCAAGCTGCGGTTTGCAGCAAGGAACCCAGCAATGCAGGCCATCGTCCAGGAAAAGGTAAATGAACTCCTTAGTAAGGGATTTATAGAACCTTCGCATAGTCCGTACAACTCACCAATTACATTGGCTCGGAAGAAGAACGGTACTTGGAGACTGTGTATGGATTTTCGCAATTTAAACAGTAAGTCCGATCCCGATGCGTACCCCTTACCGCGGATCTCGTCCATTCTCGACCGACTCAGGGAGGCGAATTTTGTCAGTAGCCTCGACTTAAAGGATGGGTATTGGCAGATACCATTGGAAGAGACTAGCAGAAAGTACACGGCATTTACTGTACCCGGGCGAGGGTTATACCAATGGCGGGTGATGCCTTTTGGACTGCATTCCGTCCCGCTACATTCCAACGTGCCCTCGACACAGTAATAGGCGCTGACATGGGACCACACGCATTCGCCTATTTAGATGACATCATTGTCATAGGTAAAACATTAGAAGAGCATTTGGAAAATTTAAGAGAGGTGTTCCGAAGACTACGAAGGGTGAATCTGCGCATAAACCCAGAAAAATGCGACTTTTTCAAGAAAGAGACCAAATACCTCGGCAACGTCGTTAGCGCTCAAGGCATCCACACGGACCCAGATAAGGTTGCGGCCATTCGTGAACTGTCAACCCCCACCTGCCTAAAAGAACTCCGCCGGTTTTTAGGAGTATTGTCGTAGTACCGCAGATTTGTTCCTGACTTTGTAACCTTAGCATACCCTCTCACATTTATTTTGAAAAAAGGAAAGCATTGGCGTTGGACCGAGAACCAGCAAACTGTTTTTGAAATACTGAAGCTTCGTCTGACAGAAGCACCGGTATTAGCTTGCCCGGATTTTTCAAAACCTTTTTCACTACAAACAGACGCTAGTGACTACGGGCTAGGAGCGGTATTAACGCAAATCCTCGAAGGCACGGAGAGAGTCATTGCGTACGCTAGTAGGGTCCTAATTGGAGCAGAGAGAAATTACTCCGCAACTGAGAAGGAATCTGTAGCCATAGTTTGGGGTATTAGGAAGATGCGCCCCTATTTGGAAGGTTATCACTTCAATGTTATAACCGACCATCTATCCTTGAAGTGGCTCAACTCCATCGATAACCCTACATGCAGGTTGGCACGCTGGGCCCTCGAGCTACAACAATACACTTTTTCGATTCAATACAGGAAGGGCCGCTGTAATGTCGTAGCTGATGCATTGTCGCGCAACCGGTGGAATATCTCCAAAGGGCAAAAATAGAGTACAGCGGATGCCCGTGGATAACGAAGAAGATAGAAGGTATGAGAACGAACAACTGTTCAGGCATATTGCAGGGAACTCACACGACGAAGATTGCGCCCCATGGAAACTTTGTGTGCCCGAACCCCATAGAAACCGAGTACTACAGGAAAATCATAGCCAAGCGTCCGCAGGTCGTATGGGAATACGCAAAACAATCAACCACATTTGCAGCAGATATTACTGGCCGGGAATGACAAGGGACATCACCAGATTCGTTCGGAGTTGTGAATCCTGTCAACGCTATAAACCGTACCAGGTCGCTCTTACAGGAGAAATTTGTTCCAGCCAGACCGTTTATTACTTACCACGAACTAGACATGGCAACACGATGCTCTTGGTTTTCTTCGATCGTTTCTCCAAATGGGTGGAACTGATACCACATAGAAAAGCGACTGCGGAAGGGGTAGTGAAGGCTTTCCGTGAAAGAATCCTTGCTCGCTTTACCAGCAGAGTTGTTAGGAAATATTAGAGGAATTCGGGGTGCACCATCAGCTAACCGCACCATATTGCCCACAAGAAAATCCGACCGAAAGAGCCAACAGAACGGTGAAGACAATGATTGCTCAGGTATGCCGGAATAAGCACAATCGGTGGGACGACTTCTTACCAGAAATTTCCCTGGCGATAAATACGCGACTTCTGAGTCGACCGGATATAGTCCTGCTTATTTAGTACAAGACCGCGAACCTAGATTGCCAAAAGCACTCTACGACGAAGCTGTCCCTGGTACAGGACACACCCCCAAAACCCCTGAGGAGAGAGCGAACGACTTACAAGAAGTTGTTAAAATAGTCCGGAACCAACTCAGTCTGACGGCTGAGGAACAGCGACGGCACTATAATCTTCGTCGGCGGCCCTGGAAACCGGTAGTTGGGGAAAAGGTACTAGTAGTAAAGCAGCACCCGCAGTCCAAAGCAATTGAACAGTTTGCTGCTAAGCTGGCACCAAAATACGATGGGCCATTCGAAGTGATAGAATTCGTGTCGCCAGTAATAGCTAGAATACGAGGACCCGACAAACGTTCGACCCGTGTTGCCCATCTCAGCGAACTCAAACCGTTTGTGATGTATGACGTTTTCCCATTTTCCTTTGTCATCTACAGATTTAACCATGAAAACCAAAGTTTGCGAGGTCCGCTTGAACCGCTTAACACCTCAGGACATTCTCCAAATAATGAGAGAGTTAAATGCACAGCCCTACCCGAGGCCAAACGAAGTCTCCCGATCCCTCGAGATTTTACGCAGCTGAGGGATCACCGCCGAACTCGCTGCACCGGAGGTGGTGTATATTTCCTCGGATGACGAGCAGAATACCCCGTCAAGGCCAGTGAGAGAGGGGAGCTCAAGACCAAGCACCCCGTTCCCTGTGGTTTCGCCACAGTCTGGGCAAGCAATTCGGTGTACAACAACACCCCATGACGATTGGGGTTGGTTGCTGGCGAGCCCGGTTCCTGCTAAACCAAATGGGTCCCTATAACCCCGGCCGCGGCATGCAGGCTAACTCGCCTAGCGGGCCCTCGTTTGGAAGCACAATCGTCGGAAGTCCAGGGAGTGATGTTGCCTACCTCCAGCAAATATTGGAAGTGGTCCCAAAACCCGAATACCCTAGACCGTTGGCTGATCCGGAAGCAGTGGAAGGCACGAAAGACAAACCGAGGTTGAAGAGTGTGGTGGTCGTACCAAAGGAGGCAGAGAAGAGGGTGGAGTTCGTCTGCGCAAGAGCGCTATCTCCGGATACGGACAGAGAACTTCAGCCGCACTAGGAAGCAGCCTTAGCGCTACATCGACCTGGCAACCAGTATAAGAGAGTCGTGGAAGTTCGCGGAAAGAGGTTACGGATATTGGTTGGCCGGAAAGGCAATGTGACGGTGATTCCTCGCGGTCAAGAGGACCCCATCACAGGGAAGGGGGAAGTGTGACGACCAAAAATCGTGGCACTCAATTTTGCCCACACCTTGTATTGTTATTTATTCTTTAATAAATAAATAAGTATTCTAAAACCCAACATTCTCATTTGTGTCGGTCAAAAGAAAACAACAAGATACAAGGGATTACCGTTATTCTCACACATCACAGCCATTGGTTGTGATGATCACAGCCAATGTTGTTGTGACAAGTTGATCAAAACAAGTTCCCGTTATCCCACGCTAGAACACGTGGTTGGGGCTTGCTATAAAAGGGAGATCAACGAGTGAGAAGGAACAGTTAGTGCCAGACAACGGCAGAAGACACATCCAACCCAGGTGAGTGATACATTGTATGATAATTCTGATAGCCGTCCCAGGTCCATATTCCCAAAGAAATCCTTCCGTATCCTTGCTTGAGTACTTATCCAGGTCTCTTGCAGTATAATCCTTGCAGTATAATCCTTGTGTATCCTTGAATAAGTAGAATCTTTGCGTATCCTTGCCTAAGCAGAATCCTTTCGTATCCTTGCCTGAGTACTTATTAAGGTCTCTCGCAGTAGAATCCTTCCGTATCCTTGCTTGAGTACTTACTAAGGTCTCTTGCCGTAGAATCTTTTCATCTCCTTGCTTGAGTACTTATTAAGGTCTCTTGCAGTATAATCATTACGTATCCTTGCCTGAGTACTTATTAAGGTCTCTCGCAGTAGAATCCTTTCGTATCTTTGCTTGAGTACTTATTAAGGTCTCTTGCAGTAGAATCCTTACGTATCCTTGCCTGAGTACTTATTAAGGTCTCTCGCAGTAGAATCCTTACGTATCCTTGCTTGAGTACTTATTAAGGTCTCTTGATGTAGAATCCTTACGTATCCTTGCTTGAGTACTTATTATGGTCTCTTGCCGTGGAATCCTTACGTATCCTTGCTTGAGTTCTTACTAAGGTCTCTTGCAGTAGAATCCTTACATATCCTTGCTTGAATACTTATTAAGGTCTCTCGCAGTAGAATCCTTTCGTATCCTTGCTTGAGTACTTATTAAGGCCTCTTGCAGTAGAATCCTTTCGTATCCTTGCTTGAGTACTTATTAAGGTCTCCTGCAGTAGAATCCTTTCGTATCCTTGCTTGAGTACTTACTAAGGTCTCTTGCAGTAGAATCCTTACATATCCTTGCTTGAGTACTTATTAAGGTCTCTCGCAGTAGAATCCTTTCGTGTCCTTGCTTGAGTACTTACTAAGGTCTCTTGCCATAGAATCCTTTCGTATCCTTGCTTGAGTACTTATTAAGGTCTCTTGCAGTAGAATCCTTTCGTATCCTTGCTTGAGTACTTATTAAGGTCTCGTGCAGTAGAATCTTTACGTATCCTTGCTCGAGTACTTATTAAGGTCTCTTGCAGTAGAATCCTTACGTATCCTCGCCTGAGTACTTATCGAGGTCTCTCGCAGTAGAATCCGTGCGTATCCCCTAGCTTATTTCCCCATTAGACCTACGTAATTGGAAAATCCGAATCCCAGTGAGAGTATCCTGTTGTGAGAGTACTTACCCAGGTCTCCAACTCCCAGTATCCCAGTCCAGGTCTCCATTTCGAAGGACGACAAAAGTTACCCACCTAACCTCGGACAGACGTCATCCCAGTAATATTAAGCAGCATCTAAGTTTACTTTGTATATACCTCTATTGCGTACGAAATAAACATTATAGAACGTAAAACACTCGTCTTTCTCTCTCGCACACAAACAAATTTTCTGTTACGAACCGTGGCCCCGGCGAGCTTACTCCAGCCTAAGGGGAAACCTGTCGATACAATGGATAATGATTTTTGTTCGATATATAACATTCTTATTTTTTCAGTGAGGGTGTTGTGGAATCGTTCAATATCCAAATTCCCCGTATGATTATTTGATTTTACAAAATGAAGTTCTATGCCCTCGTTTTTAAAATAATTTCTTATGTTTATACTTTTAAATTCATTGTCTGTTATTATCTTATTGAAATGTCCCATTTGTGATTTAAATAATCTAATTATCTCTATTATTGTTGTTTGATTACTTCTATCTTCTAAGTAATAAACTGTAGCAAACTTGGAAAAACGATCAAAAATGTCAAAAAACTACATTTTGAATTTATATAAATGTCCATATGTATAATTTGTCTAATATCTGTTGGTGTTTCTGTGTTTTGAAATATGGGTTTTATGGGATTGCGATCAAATTGTACCTTACTGCAAATGTCGCAGTTATTAATATATTTTTGAATTAACAATTTCATAATTTTTGTGTATTCCTGTGTGTCCAGTCTCGTTTTTGTGATAGTAATGAATTTGTTTGTAGGGGTCATCTTCGGTTTTCATATCTTGTGCCAAATAGTTCTATTATCTTTTTCTGTAAAATATAAATTTTATGATCATGTAGTTCCGTAAATATGCCAATTTTCTCTTTTTCTATATTGTCGAATAGTATTTTATCTACAGTACTATTTAAATCTTCTGAATTAATACAAATCTTTCCATGCCATGTATCATTGCCATGTATCTCATATGTATCCATATTTTTTTCGTCTGTCAAAATTATTTGTTTTAAACCGATTGACTGCAGTATCAAGAATATTTATATAGTCATTATCTCCTTCTAATTGAGAATGGATTGTATGCAAATCAACGTCACCATTATTGCATAATGATTCATCAGAATCGCTGAGATGATGTATCTGTCCCGTATCTTTGTTTAATCTGCTTAAAAAATCTGTATATCGTCGAGATATACGAACCATATCTTATTAATGTACTCCCAAGAACATGATTTATCAATCTTTGGATCGTGGCTGGTGCGTTTTTAGCCCAAACGGCATACGAACAAATTCATAGTGTCCATGGTCTATTGTAGTAAAATATTGTGAACGACCAAGTTTGTCGAGTATATTGTCGATATTGGGTATGGGGAATTTGTCATCAACCGTCAAATCTTTAAGTCTCCCGTAATCGATGACAATTTTAAATTTCTGCTTACCAGAGTTGTCAACCTTTTTTGGGACTATCTAAAGAGGACTGTTATAAGGGGAATAACTCTCAGTAATGATACCATTATTTAACATTTCATCAATCTGATTAGAAATTTCTTGTTCGTAAATGTGGGAGTATCTGTAAATTTTAGTATATACGGGCTTATCGGATATTGTTTTAATTTCGTGTTCAATGACATGAGTATTTCCCAAAACATCACCTTCTCGATACATTAAATCATTAAACGAATTTAAAATTTTGTCTAGAGCTAAAGCTACTTCATTATTCAAATTTTGATATAAATGATTGAAAACAGTGTTATCTAATGTCTCAGTTTGGTAAATCTCGTCTGCATCATATGGACAATCCTGAATAAAATCTAAAGCTTTATCATTAATTTTCAAAGTATCACTTGCCATATCTACCACGGTTCCAAGAGGTCTTATTATATTTTGTCCCAAAATTGCGTCAAAATCCTTGTTAATAAATTTCGTCAACTTCCATGACATTGTTGCTTGTTCGCCGAAATCTTTAGGAAGGTCAGTAATTATTTCATGGACAATGTCCATACTACCATTCAATGAAGTGAATGAAGTTCTTTTAGAAAGTGGAATTCGTTTATATTCGGAAAGTTTAGTCTCATCCATTATAGAAGTAGTTGAGCCGGTATCAACAAGGGCTTTAATTGTGTTTTTTTCCAATAGTTAAATTTATCAATGGAAGTGCCTTTTTGAGGCTGTTATATGAAAATTTACTTGCTCTTCTCTGTTTGAATTTATAATTTCACTAGTCTGAATATGATTTATTTCCATTTCGGAATTTCCATTAGGTCTTGAATTATCTTTATTTTTATATCTATAAACATGAGAGTCATTGCGTTGATTATTTCGTGGGTATTGATTACTTTTAAATGATCTTGTTTGGTTTGTATTAACATTTGTATTCCTATTTGTGGTATTGTTATAATTACTATTGACATACATTTTATTGTTACTGTTTTTATGTGTATTACTGTAGTTATTACTGTACCCCTTTTTATTATCTACGTCTTTTTTCTCTTTTGCAACTCGAATCAAACCTTCACGTTCTAGCAAATTGCATGCGTCTCATAATTTATCAATATTTCTGTTAATTATAACAGAGGCCAGATTAATGTCAATGTTATTTATAAATGTCTTCAAAATTATTTTTTCGACATACAATGGACTGAACTCTAAACGCTTATCTTTATCGTATTCATATTTCACGTTTAGTTTACATAATATTTCTCTTAAATTTTTATAGTAATTAGTAATACAAACGTTTTTTGCTTCAAAAGCCTGCTGATACAGTTGATGATATGACTCGTGGATTCCAAAATTTTTAATCAATGCCTCTTTCGTCTCGGTCCAACTCGGATTTGGTCCCAAATTTCTTAAGACATGGAGAGCCTCTCCTTGAATCTTGTTCAATACTACTTTTTGGTAGATGTACTCTCTTGCGCCGGAATCATGTTGGATAAGAGATAATATTGTGTCGACCTCTCGTAGAAAAGAAGAGAGAGCATATGCTTCGTCTCCTCGGTATTCGTGAATTCGCTGAGCGTCTTTAAGAATGTCATTCATTGAGAGTGATAATTGTGCCATTTTGATTGTGGAATGCTAGAAATCACGTAGCCCTTTTTGTTATGTTTGAATTGTTTTTGTATTTTACCGTTTTTAATAAATCGAAACTTCTGTATTTGTTGTTGGTCTTTAATTTTAATAATGGTATTCTGTTTATGTTGCAATCAATTATTGAAAGTTCAATTTTTTTAATTTGATTTCATAATATAGCCTTTTCTTATACATCGCATCAATTACTTTTTTAATTATTCAATGTATGAATTGAATTGCAAAATTTAATTTACATATTCATGTATTCGATAATTTTTATTAATTCACACCATTTTAAATGTACAACATATTCCTTTAAACTCCAAACTTGAACTAAACTCAAAAATATAATGTAATTGATATTTAAAACATAATTTCTTACAACTAAACATTAAATGTAACGGTTTATTTAAAAATAGAAATTATAACAACAACAAATTTAATTGGGTTAGAGAAAGGGAAAAGTAATGAAGACAAATAAGAAGATAATTAAGAATAAAGGAATAACAATAAATTGATATCATAAAGAAATATTTGATAAAGAAGTAAAACAAAGTAAATTTAACAGTGACTAACAAAATTGAAATAGTGTAATATGAAAATTACGTAACTCGCTTGCTGAGTGGTGGTGAGTCCTGTGCGGTGGTGAGTCCTCTGCGACCAAAATGTTTGCGTGCCCAAGACTTTAATACACCCTCCAGAATATTCGGCAGTTCACCACTTTCGGCCGAGCGAAGCAACTCTTTAGCTGTTTTGAGACCATTTTCTTTCTATTTCGGAGCTCATTTTTCGATATTTTCCCAAATGGAATATTGCGATATGTTCAGCTCACGAGCAATTTTTCTGCCACTGCGACGCGGGTTTCGATTAAGTCGCTTTTTACTTTTCGAACCATTTCTGCTGATGTTGCTGTTTTCTTCCGTCCACTTCCTTTACGTCGGGCTACGATACCAGTAAGAGCGATGGTACGAGACACAAAATATTTATTCAAATTTAAATTTTGGAGTGTTCTAACGATAGCCACTTGTGGTTTTCCAGTCAAATATATAGAAATCACACTATTACACTTGAATTCCATACCGAACATTTTTTTTCTGCCGGTTCACATTTAGATAAAAATCACATATCTTAGTTTATCCAATTTCTTGTTAATGTTCCTTCAAAAATGCGACGTCTATGAGGATGCATCTGTTGAACATACTCACAGTGGTAAAGGGTATCACATAGTCGGCCCCGACCGACTTTACTACTTTTCTTACTGGTTTTAACATTACATTACATCATATGTAGAGTACTGTAAATAAATCTGTTTATATACAAAATATATCCTAATATATCCAACCACTCCTCTTGGATATACTGTTAACGTCTCAGGTCTATGTCCTTCAGGGGTAAATCTATTCGCTTTATAATACAAATTTTGTAATTTATCACACAAAAGTCAGAATCTATTTGAATCTCTAAATATTGCAAAAATTCACGATATTTGGGCCAAAATTGCGGCCTCTGAAGAGACCAGAAAATCAGACAAAATAAAGTTGTTGGTCCATTTCATCCCCTATATATTAACCAATCTTTACCAAAAACAATAGGGGTCGTCATTGGCCAGAACCCATCCTACATGAAAAATTTCGTGAAGATTGCTCCATAACTGTGGCCTGTATCGTGTTTATAAATTATAATGAACAGACGGACGGACACGCATGTCTAGATCGACTCAGCTGGTCGAGATATGACGATCGATATACTTAAAGGTGGGTCTAGGACAAATATTTCGCGGCGTTACAAAACTCTTGGGGCTTTACAAAGCCATAAAACTCATTTTCAGTACATGGTATTATGTCTTTGTGCATATGTTTGTAACAGGCAAAAGGAAACGAGATAGACCCATGTTTCCTTTTGAGAATATGCATAGAATCACTTTCTGAGTCGATTTATGCATGTCCGTCCGTCTGTTGGTGTTAAATTGTAAACAAAGTACAGGTCGCATTTTTAATCCGATTTGGATGAAATTTGGCACAGCTCACTTGTTTGGCCTAAGGACGAACCCTATTGAAATTGGGAAAAATCGGTTCAGATTTAGATATAGCTCCCAAAGACCCTATATATCTGTCGATTTGCACGAAAATTTGGTACAATTGATGTCTGCCAAGTTTCGTGAAAATCGGTCTAGATTTAGATATAGCTCCGATTTAATGTAAATAGTGCACCAAAGTCCCTAAATATAATTCGATTTGCAAGAAATTTGGCATAACGTACTGAATTGAGCCTAGAGTGATGTCTGTCAACTTTCGTGAAAATCGGTCAAGATTTAGATATAGCTCCCATATATATTTTTGTCCGATTTAATGTAAATGGTGCACCAAAGTCCACATATATCTTTCGATTTGCACGAAATTTGGCATAACTTATTGAATTTAGTCCAGAATGATGTGTGCCAAGTTTCATGAAAATCGGTTCTGATTTAGTTTAGCTCCCTTGTATTATAGATTGGTTTTAAGTAATTGATGCACCAAGGAACCAATATATGGCTGATGGGAACAAAACGCTCTGAAATTAGTATAACCTAACCTGTGACAAGTTTCGTTGAAATCGGTTCATATTTGGATATAGCTTCTATATATATTTTCGCCCGATTTAAGGTAAATTGGACATCAAACTCCTCATGTTAGTCAGATTATCATCAAATTTTGCACAACGTACAAAATTGAGCATAGAATTATGTAGTGCGTTTTCTAGCCGTGCAGACATAGCCCAACGGATGACCTATTTATATTTGTCTGAAATCGATTTACATAATTTGTCACATTGTAACAAACGAATGCCATGTTTATGGATAGATCTAGGTAGATTCACATTTAGAAAAATGCCACATATTTTATTTCATACAATTTCATGAATGCTATCATATAGTCGGATCCGTCCGACTTTACTACTTTCCTTACTGGTTTGACGTATGTCAGTCTTACAGCGATATGATATTATGATATATGTATTTCATTGTATTTTGTAATAAAATTGACTGAATCCAAATACAAAACGCTTTATAACTAAACTATAATAATATTATGTTTCTGTGTGGAATGTTGATATTAAGCTTTGACTACATATGTCAAAAAGGTTTCTTGTTTGCCATACCAGATGCCGGTATTACAACAATCTGCTCACAGTCATCACTTCGAACATTTTAAATTTTTTCATGGCTCTGTCATTCTAATTGTATTCTTACATGCATGAATGGGTTGATACGCGCGTGTGTTTGAATGACACACGTATATTCATGCATATGTATGCGTGAAAAGTTGTGCCAATAAAAATGGTATTCATCTCACCCACATTATATCGTTAGCTATAGACCGAAGTCAATCTGGTACAATAGCCTGCCACCAGGTTGACTATCCACATATGTCAATCCCTTTGGTGCGAGTATTACAATTTAAAAGGTAGGACGTTTTCTTTGTATTGGGTTCATCGGATCACAGTTATCAGGCATAGCAGATTGAGGAAACCGTTTTACATCCATCCAGTTGGAAGTAACAACGCAGCAACTATCAACATTTGGTATTAAAGAAAACTGTCAGGTATTGATAAAATCAAATTGAATGATAAATTGCTGCAAAATGTCATTGATCCGGGCGAGTATGCATAAGAATGTCGTATGTGGGAAACAGAGATTAATCTTTCATTTTAGTAAAATGTAAATAAATTGATTTCATTTTCGAACGACGTGACTGATGTGATCGGACTGTATATAAGATACGATATGTTATTTAGAAATTTACGAATGTGTAGTATATTGCAATATCGATGTTTTTGAATGAGAATTCCGGTATACATGTCACAAAACTTCACTGTTGGAAATAGGATTCCAGTATCCGGAAAAACATGGACCCATAGCTAACTTTTATAAAGCCGCAAGGTAAATTTGGAGGCAATTTTGTTGGAAATATATTTTTTGATTTTGGAAAATTTTAGATAAATAAAATTTATTTCATTTAAATTCATGCGTATACGTACGATTTTACTTAACTCAAAAGTTAAATACATGTATTTTAATTAGTATAAAAATATAAAGTTGCAAATTTTCAACATTGACAATGCGTATTTTGATTTTTTGTTTTTTGAAAATAGAATTCCAGTCATTGAAAAATTTGTTTTTCTATAAATGTAAACAATTTTGGGATAATTTCATTGTTTTCAACCATTTTCGCCGTTTTCAATTGACACTCAAGTAAATAAGGTCCTTGCGTAAACGCACTATAATCCCGTACGCAACGCACTATAATCCCGTTAATAAACTATTTTTAACAGGTTTCTGCCTGCATCTAATTTGTAGATTCCACATTATAACATTTAGCCAAATTAAACAATGAAACATATTTGCTAATTCAGCGACTGTAAATATATATATATATATATATACAGTATGTCAAGAAACTGAAATTGCTGCATTAAAAAGCTAACTATAATAGGTTTTCATGTATTCCATGTGTAAACTCATGCTTGACATACTGTATATATATATATATTAAAAGTCCCTAGACCAACATGAAAACAAGGAACTGAGCAATGAGCTGGCATATTAAATTGTAGGACGGATATAATATTTTTGATAAATAATGCTCGAACATTATATTTTATGTTTTCTCTAATATTACATGCACATACACTCCTATTAATGATATAGTTTGATGTATTAGAGTGGATTTTAAAATAAATTGACCACAAAATGTTTGATGTCGCTTTCATATTTCGTTTTTGTACAACGCAACAAAATTATTATTTATTAATCGATTTAAATCACACTCTACAAAATTTAATTCCAATTGGACACCAGGATCATTATTTTGTACCTACATAATTAAAATTTAGTCAGTTGAAAATATATATAATAAATATATATTTTTGCATCTGCACCAATTTAAAAAAAAAAAACAGTAAGGAAAGTAGTAAAGTCGGACTGGGCCGACTATATCATACCCTTCACCACTTTGGGTATATTCAACATATGTATCCTAACAGACATTGCTTTTTTGAAGAAACATTGACATTAATATGTGATTTTTAATATATGATCTTTATGTAAACCTATGTTAATATTTGTAAATCAATGTAAAGCAAACATGACACACGCTATTTGGTATGATGTACTGCTTAAAATATATGCGGTAGCTATATCTATATCTGAACTGATTTTCACGAAACTTCGTAGACATTATTCTAGACTTAATTCAGTACACTATGCCAAATTTCGTGCAAATCGAATGATATATAGGGACTTTGGTGCACCATTTACCTTAAATCGGACGAAACTATATATGGGAGCTATATCTGAATCTGAACCAATTTCTCGAAACTTAGCACACATCATTCTGCACCTAATTCAGTACTCTGTGCCAAATTTCATGCAAATCGAATAATAGTCCCTCTATATCTTTTGATATGCACGAAATTTGGCACAGAGTACTGAATTAGGTCCAGAATGATGTGTTGCAAGTTTCGAGAAGATCAGATTTAGATATAGCTCCCATATAATTTTCATCCGATTTTATGTAAATTGTTCACTAAATACCCAATGTTTGTCCGATTGTCACACAATTTTGTATAATGAACTGTAGTTAATATAAATTAATCTCTGACAAGTCTCGTTGAAATCGGTTCAGATTTAGATATAGATTCTACACAAATATATTTTCGTCCGATTTTAGGTAAATGGAGCAGCAAACTCGCAAAGCGTACTGAAGTTAGTATAACCTAAAAGATAGATATAAATGGTGCACATAACTCCCAGGTGTGTCCGATTGGCACAAGTTACTATAACATTACGTGTGTTAAGTTTTGTTGAAATCACTTTAGATTTAGATATAGCTCCTATATATTGTTCCGTCCGATTTTAAGTAAAAGTTGCACCAAAGACCTAAAGTTAGGCCGTTTGCCACAAAATTTTGTACAACGTACTGAAATTAGTATAGCCTAACGTGTGCTAAGTTTTTTAGATATCGGTTCAGATTTCGATATAGCTCCCATATATAGATTCGTCCGATTTTAAGTAAATGAAGTAACAAAGAACCAAGGTTAGGCCGAATGGTACAAAATTTTGCACAACGTACTGAAGTTAGTCATGGCATAATTACATTTGAGTATTCTTATCATGGCAGCCCTTATTAATTCGGAACTCATCTATCAATTTTAAATAATATGAAAAATAAATTCCATAAAATGTTGCGTATGCCGATTGGCATATTTTCCATAAATTAAACAAAATATATTTTCTAAAGCTGAACATTGCTCTCGAGATTTAACCATGGTTGTTACATCTTATATTTATAAGTTTTAGAGGCAAGGAACTTCAAAATATTTATAAATATAAATTATTTAAAAACTTTTGCCACTGAACAAATGATATTCGTACATTTCGAAGGAAGATATTTTCATTTAAATTTTGAAAGCTGAATACTGTCAAAGGCAAATTTATGAAAAAATTGGAAAAATATGACTGCATTAGACTACCTTGCATTATTATGCCTTGGAAGATGGTGTAGTCTAACGTGTGTGTTGAAATCGGTTCTGATTTGGATAGAGCTCCCATATATATGTTCTACCCATTTTAAGTAAATGATGCACCAAGAACTCAAAATGCACAAAACATACTGACATTAGTATAACCTAACCTGTGACAAGTTTCGATGGAATCGGTTTAGATTTCGATATATCTTTTATTTATATTTTCGTTCAATTTAAGTTATTGACGCACCAAACTCTTTATGTTTATCATATTGACGCCAAATTTTTCACAAGGTGAGCATAGGATGACGTAATTGTTTTGTAGCACATATATATTTTCGACCGACTTCATGTTAATTGTACTCCAAATAATCAACGGGTGTCCGATTGAAATTTGTCCCATTGTAAGACAAAACTCTATATCTGATCAAATGAAAAATTAAGTATAGGTTGCATAATGACATATTTTTGGATCCAATTTCAGTTGCTTTAGTTGTATATTAAAAACTAAAACAATCTAGACTATTCACTACTTTCAATGAACTGTGCCAGTAAATAATTCTAAGCATATTCTCAAAAGTACCTATGCCTGTTACAAACATATGTACAAATACATAATAACAGTGTGGTGTATAAAAATTAGCGGAATCTTTATATGAGGGACATTACAAATATGACGTTTTGAGTGTTGTTGTTTTGAACTTTTTATTGCAATGATGCTTTTAAATACAATTATAATGGACGGTATCAAAATATAGGGAGCATACAAACACTCGGATCTATACAGACAATTTTTCCAAGCGGATTTTGTATCCCACACAGCACAACAAAATACTATACATCAGCAAATTTTATATGATGGACATAGATAAATCGTTGTCAAATGCCTACTTTGTAGGGTTTAAAGTGACTATTTCTAAGACGGAATAACATTTTAACATAGCATCTATGCTATAGTGGAGTTCGGTCATATGGACATAACTCCATCCAGCGAACGAACTAAGCTAACAATTTTAACTATTGGACTTCATTTAACATGCTTCGGAATGTCCGATTTGGACAAATATGCACCGTTTTGTTGTACGATTTGTTGCCATTTTAAAGCTAACTTTATAATACCTCTCTCATAGAAGTCCTACTCTCTACAAAACAACTCTAGTAGTCGATTTTCACAATCCTCCCAAGATACCAATTTTTTTATCATTTAAGAAATTTTGGAATACAAGAAAAATATGATAATCACTTGGTACCAAGTCCGGACTGTATGGCGAATGCACTAAAAATTCCCAACCAACCTCCCGAAGTTTCTGCCGAGTCAATGTAGATGTGTGCGGCCTAGCTTTGTCCTTTTGGAACACGACAACTCTCCTGTTGGCCAATTATGGCCGTGTCTGGTCAATTGTAAATGGTTAAAGCAGTTTTATGGTCGATTTTTAGCTCCTGGGCGATGTTACGAATCGGTGAAATTATCGAAGTTGATCTGCATGTTAGCGGTCAACTTCGATCATTACTCTTATTTTATCGACATTTTCGACGACCGGCCTACCTGTGCGAGGTGCATCTTTAACATCAAAAACTCCATCTTTAACATCAAAAACTCAAAAAAACACCATTCACAATTTTAGCCGCTTGGCTGACATTTTCGCTTTGTCAAAGAAATACTGTAATATATACCGAATTTTGTCTTTGTTCACTTCCATTTTTAACATCCTGTAACTCACAACTGAATGCATCAAACAAAAACCAGTGAGGAGTGTAGTAAAGTCGGACGGGGCCGACTATATGATACCCTTCCCCACTTTGGGTATATTTAACAGATGAATCCTAACAGACGTCGCATTTTTGAAGTATCATTAACATGAGAGTGGATCCATAAAAATGTCATTCTGCAACCTATACTAAATTTTTCATTTGGTCAGATATAGAGTTTCTTCTTACAATGGGACAAAGTTCTGTAAATCAATTTAAAGCAAATATCAATCGGACACCCCTTGATTATTTGGATAAATATCTGATAAACATGAGGAGTTTGGTGCACCAGCAGCATCGAAATCTAAAGCGATTTCATCGAAACTTGTCACAGGTAAGGTTATACTAATTTCAGTATTTTTTGTGGATATCAGCCACATTTTGAGTTCTTGGTTCATCATTTATTTAAAATCGGGAGAAAATATATATGGTAGCCCTGTTCAAATTTGAACCGATTTCAACAAAACATTCCACATGCTATGTTATAGTAACTTCAGTACGTTGTGCAAAATTTCGTGTCAATCGGCCTAACGTTGGGTCTATGGTGCGTCATTTAATTATGGGAGCTATATCTAAATCGCCCGAGGGAGTTGTTAGCCTCCTACCGGGCGCGTCCCCAGGTGGCGGATAGGGGGGAGGTGAATGATCATACTAATCAATTACAACCAGCGCAGGCTGTAAGTAATAGAATAGTTTGATCACCCACCTCCAGGGCTTCTGTCCCCGCAGACCAAAACTAACTATGGGGGTGTTGCCCTAAAACAAAAAACAAAGATGGAGGAAGAGGAAAAAAGAATAAACGTTACGGTGCAGAGCCTAAATAACTCAGTACTGGCGGGTGTCGTTGATGTGCCCACGAGTCACGCCCCGTCGTCATCCTGCGATCGTGAGCAACAATCTCCTACAGATGTGGGTGTCTTGGCATCTGTAGTCGAAGGTATAGCTACAAGCACTCAGCCTTCGGGCAACACTAATTCGAAGTTGAGGAACCACAGGGGAAGAGCAATCTCGACCCAGCCTTCAGAGACAGGAGGGGACTCAACTTCGAACTCTGAGTCTGATCATGATAATCAGACAAACATAACTGTCTTGGAGAGCCGTAAGGAAGATGAGGCTGACAAGATGATAGAGGAGGTGAGTAAAAATATCGCCAAACTCACAACTAGGAAGAAGCAGTTGTCTGGGCACAAAGGCGGAAGTTGGCCAGATTGAACCGGACAAACAAAACGAGCGAGACACAGGCAGAAACTCAAAAGGATAAGCCTGACCTTCCCTCCACTTCTGCGGAAGCGGCGAAGAGGATAAGGTCTCCGGACGACTTCAAATCCGCCAAGAAGAAAAAGGGCTTCCCGTCTAATGATAATAAGAGAAAGCTGAGTCAAACCAACGTCAAAGGAGACTGTTACGAGAATCCACTGACGAGGGCAGACGAGGCTGGCTCAGGAAGACGAGTGCTGAGTCGGAATCTTCCGCAAAGACCGGGAATCTCAAAAGGACCAACCGGAAGTTGCGAAAGAGGAAGATGACAGCAACAGATGGTAAGGAGCCGCCGTCTTACGCCAAGTTTGCCAGGAAGTGCTATCGAGACGAGCTCTGCTATGCAGTGATCGGCGGAAAAGGCTACAGTCTTCGTCAGAGGTTGGGGCAGCGATTTCGGCACGGAACGCATGCTCAAGGTCTTCAGCCTACAAAACAAGACGCTGCACGTGAAGAAATGGGAAGTCTTCCACAGGGAGGAGAAGGAGGAGGGGACTCTCCTTGTGTTAGGCTTAGACAGGTCTTCAATGGCAAGTCTGGCTAAGACCAAAGGCAAGGCGTACTACGTGTCCAATGCCGTTTATTTCAAAATTGGGAAGACAAGGATTGGAGACGATGAACCCAAAGAAAGCAGCGAGGGGACAATTCCCAGCAACACAGAGGAGGGAGCCGATGTGAATATCACAGACTCCCAAGAAAACCGGTTACTGGAGGACAACTGATCGACGTCATCCAGATCAACCTCCATCGGAGCGAGACGGCAACCCTGGCCCTGATGGAAAAAATTATAAAAGGTAAAATACACATCGGACTGATCCAGGAACCTTGGACAATTAAAAACATATAAATTACCAACTCTTCTATGCAAATACGGGGTCTCGACCGAGAACCTGTATAATATGTCATAAAAATTTATGCTTTCTCTTCTCCCCAGAGTTGTCAACATCGGACGCCACTGTACTGAAACAGGGGAGTGGTAACATTTACCTGGCTTCAGTGTACCTCCCGTTCGACTCGCCGATACCACCACCATCGGCGGAGCTGCAGCGACTGGTGAAGAAAGCAAATTAAACAGGTAACGAAGTACTAATTGGTAGTGATGCTAACTCACATCATATTGCGTGGGGCAGTACAAATACTAACAAAAGGGGCCAGACCCTTTTAGATTATTTTAATACTAACGATCTGATAACACTTAACATAGGCAATAAACCTACCTTTGTTAACAGAATTAAAGAGGGGGTATTAGATATAACATTATGTTCAGCAAACTTAATAGATGAGGTACAGGAGTGGAGGGTCTCAGAAGAGTACTCCTTTTCTGAAATATATTATGTTATGATATTATGTTCAAAATCCTACGGCCACCGCCGAAACCAATACACTTCCGTAACAAGTCCAAAACTAACTGGATAAAGTTCGGGAGACTAGTCAAGGAGGGTTTAGGGCAACCAAACTATGAATGCCTACACACGAATGACATAGACAGGAACGTCAACAAATTAACGGAAGTAATTGTAAAGTCTTTCGAAGAAAATTGTCCTCTTCAAGAAAGGAGAGAAAAAGGAGATCTGCCTTTGAAAAACCCAATTTCCACGACAAACAGGATGACAAACGCAACTCATG
>NW_026876544.1:0-20100 GCF_032173495.1 Musca vetustissima
GGGACACCTCATTCACTAATTGCCTGTGTGTATGTGCCTGTGTGCGATTAAGTTGTAGAGATAACGTGTTAATTTATAACAATATTTAAGGCCAAAAACTGGTTCACTACGTGTGTTTGTCCTTAATGTTCCCCCTTTGGTTTTTTTTGTTTTTGTTTTGTCCCTATTTAAGGTTTTAGTTTTATCAACAAAGACCACCCATTAGAAGTGAAATTAAATTTAAAATCAAATAATTTTGAAGAAGGTCAAATCTACATTCCATTTTATTTAAAAAATGTCTTTCTTCAGGCCTTTTAACTCGAAAACAATCAAAGATTTTAATCCAGAATCCAACTAAAGTCTTAATAAAATTTAGTGGTTATCCTTACAAAACAAACGACCCCAAACACACACACATGATTTCCACTTAATAATCAAATTATAATCGTAGTAAAATAGCCAAAAACAACAGCAACAAAAAATGAAGGCAATCTAACAAAACTCTTGAATTGATTTAGGCTGCCTGCGGCCAGTCTGGGTTAATGTCACTTGATGCAAGAAGTCATCGAGTCATGTAAACAAAGACACACTGCCAATACCACTGTTTACTTACCCTCGGAGGACAGCCAACCGAGAGAACACCCAAATACTGAGCTGCAACAATTTTGTCATCCTTTTTTTGGTGTTATTGTTTGTGCCTTGGGCAAAGAGGGGTGAATGTGCAGACTTTGATAAAGGATCGTTCTTTTTTTTTTTTTTTTTGTTTTCATCTTAGTTGAGTTGTTACCCCCCAAAGAAAAACGGAGGACATAAATCTCAAAATTGTCTAATATAAAATGTTGATTTTATGGTCTCTAGTACTAGCCAAAAACAACAACAACAATAGCTGATGCTGACAGCAGTTTTATTACAATGGCCTTTTAAATACACAGTAATTTCATTTTTATAAGAAAAACCATAAAAAGATGGGAATTAAATTCTTCTTCGTCCCATGTTTTGACCTGCTAAATGCATTTGTGGCCAAAAATTGTTCGCTTTCAATGTAACCATTTTCATTGTTTGGCTTTCGGGATTCTATTTCAGCGTGAAGATAAAAACATCTTTATTTTCCCCCCTTTCTTTTAAAAGGCAGGTCCTTTTCGATGAGAAAAAAATAAAGTAATAAAAGGATATTAAAAGGAATTTAATATTTCTTCAAGAATATTATATTTTTATTAAATAAAAAGAGGACATTTTTAATGGAGAATTTATTACATGAACTAATGATAAGCGTAACCGTTTAATGTTAGAACGTGAGAAATAAAATGTAGAACAGGTGAAATTCGAAAAGGGGATTATTATTAGAAAGTCAAAATGATATTTGCTTTGTAAAACATGTAGAAATAATGTTGGATGTGTCCTTTGAATGCAATTTACAAAATCTTCAGAATAAAGCGTGAAAGTCATACCGAACTATTTTGATTGCCATGCTCACGACAGTTTTGATGTACTTTCCGTCGTTTACCGTCTACTCTGTAACACTATATGTTATTTCGAGCATGGCGATGTTCTAGCCCATTTCTTTTTTTAATATTTTTTGCTAGGCTTACTAACCGGCCTTCTTGTAATGTCCTTTAGGTTATAGCGCGTATAGCGATTACTTTCGCAGCTCATTTGCGATTTAACTCCCCGAAAAGTAAATTCCGATAATAAGGTGGACCCAAACATGAAAGCGGACTAAATTATGCGACATGAACCAACAAAATGTCATTTCTATCAGATAGACTTGGAGATATCGGTGTATCCATTATAGAAAATCGAACATGATTAAATATTGAATCCATATGTAAGTCTGGACCGATTTACTATAACATTTATATAACATTTAGTATACTGAATCTCTACATATTTGCATGTTAATCGAAAACAAAAAAAAACCTTGGGTATTTGGTTTAAAATTTGCAGGTCAAAAATTATATTTATATGACAGCTATATCTAAATTTGACCAAATTAAAATAAATACACGTCATTCAGTCTTAATGCAAAATCAGACTAACGTTGGGTACCTTGTGCACAGTTTGCATGAAATCAGTCAATTTACATTTAATACGGGTCGGTTTACATAAATTTATTCGCGTCATTCTATATTTCTATATTATCGGGACAAGAAGTGATTTTTTCAAAATTTGCCCATTTTCAACCGGCTGGCAAATATGCATACATTTGAAGATTTAAAGAAGAAAATAATTTGACAAAATCTTGTTTTTTTATTTATTTTATTTATTTATTGATTTAATTATTCAGTAATACAAAACCTTCATTGCCAAAAAATATAGTACATAGTTAATAAACCTGAAATAATTTTAACATTTTCTTATTGTTGGCTGGTTAGTATTTATATCGGAATCCGAAAATTCCAACGCAATTAAAACAAGTGAAAAAGCGTTAAGTTTGGCCGGGCCGAACTTTGGATACCTTCCACCATAGGTACACTCACACCATAGCATACTGAGGTAAAAAGGGAGGTGAATATGAGTTATTTTTCGTAGGGAGATTTGTTACCATATACGACTACAAAACACCAAATTACAGCGAATTCGGTTGAAAAACCCGCTCAAGAACCCAAAAAATACCGAAAATTTATATAATTTTTTGTGTAGAGATTTGGGATCTATTAAGAACTCAAAATACAAAATTACAGTCTATTCGATGGAAAAATCCGGTCAAAACCCCGCAAAAACTGAAAATTGGGCGGTACCCTTATATGGGGGCTACAAGAAAAAGTGGACCTATATTTAAATTTTTTATTGGGAAAGTTGGTATCCAATAAGAACCCAATGTACCGAATTTCAGTGAATTCGGTTGAAAAACGAGAACCTCAAAATACCGAAAATTCGGGGGAACCCTTTATATGGGAGCTATGCCTAAACGTGCCCATATTCGAACTTGACCTTCCTGCAGAAAGATTGGCTTTTACAATCGAATATATATTTGCTTCTCGGATCGATCGAACGACTAATACACTGGTTGAATGCCTTCGTGTATCACAACACGATCGATATATTTTCTCGAAGTTTATAGGAACAAAGCCAGGTGGACATGCGTATACCAAGATGCTTGAATCTTGTGCTGCTAGCTAACATATTTTGGCTGCCCGAAGTCAATCAGGTTCATGTCGTTTTCGTTGAGTCATTGAAGACTGAATTTCCCGACGGTGGGACGAAATATATTTTCCCTTCCAATATTTGAATAAAAATCTCCTATCAGAATTTTAATTTCAAGACAATTTCTAGGCCCTCGTAGAACATATCTGTTCAACATTGTCTTCCGACGGAGCATGGGCACAAATAAGACTGATGTAGAAGAACATTGTAATGGATTATAGCAAATTGGTCATCCACTGTAGTGAATCTGGAGACGATATCTTTTATCCTTTTATTAACCTAACATATGCCTCATAGTTTTCATCGCATTTCATATAAGGCAATCAAATCAGTTCTGTATTTGTTGAATACATTCCCTTTCATCCAAACTTTGCCTATCGTAATATTTCTTCCTCACTTAGTGTAAGCTCGAAGATGGTAATATCGGTCCACTCCTTCCACGAAATGGTCAAAATTGTGCAAAAAATTAATGTTATAATATCATGCGAAGGGGGGAAACCTTGTACTCCCTATTTATATTTATGAAGTCCGAAAATCCAATATCCAATCCAATATTTATAAATTAAATAATTAAATTATAAATTAAATATTAGACAAAAACAACGTCCGATTTGAACCGAACTTTACACAACATATTATCTTTACCAAGCTTAGGTGAAGTCCGAAGATGAGACCCATTTGTCAACCTCCCCCACAAAATCTTTGCAATATTTATAAATCCAATATCAGGTGAATTTATAAATATGTGCGATTTGTACAAAACTTTGCACAACCTATTATTTTTACCAAGGCTAGCTTAAGTCCGAAAATAAAACCCTTCGGTTTTCTTCTTCATGTACTTCCCCCACAAAGGGTCAATATTTTATAAACTTTTAAATTTAAATCTATAATTGATATGAAAGAGGGACCAAGAAAAGCCAGTCAAATCCCTTTCTCTGTATCCAGAATCACCTACGTTGTCCGCAACTCATGAAAATGACCGAAACCTACTATTTTCATAGTATTCTGCAACAATCGTGCTTTATGAGGAGATAATCATCCAACTATGGGTATGATAATAAAAAAATTGTCGTATTTGGGGTTCTGTGAATCCACAAGTAATTGTCACTGTTTGGTGCGCTCTTTAATTCTGACTTTTTCGAAAACGACTGTCACCGTCCATTTAGAGCGTTATGGTCATATGAAGACCGATATTTTTGCCTGCTATTGAAGAATACGACTTGGAATGACCACAAGACGATGTCACATGCTACAGAACTCCAGCAAATGTGGCATTATTGCAGTAGGCTGTCTTGGCGATATCAAGTGGCCACAAAGGTCATATGATTTGAATAAACCAAACCAACATTCGTTAAGTTATGGCCAGCAGAATTAGCTCTAATTTGATATTTTGGGCTATCTTTGTGTGCTAAATCTTCCTGCTAAAAATTAATATCGGTTAATTTTTTACGCATTCCACCCATATAAAGGTCTTGTACCATTCTTTTGATGACCCTAGTGAAGATGCATTAAATTAGTATTACGCATTATTTGTGTGTTGATGACATATACACAGAAAATGTTCAATACAGTTTAATATTTTGACAAAGCTTCCATCTGAAGGAGTCGCCACATTTTAAATATTTTAATGGACCTTGACACATTTCCAACTGAAGGGGCTACAATTTGGCATTCCATGTTCTTGATAGGTAAAAAAAACGTTTAATGTTTTCGCGCTTTCTTTTTTTACACATGTCTTAACATAGCTCCAATATGTCAAGACATCAGTAACAATTTAAGTTATTTCGAATGTCCGGCGTAACTTTCGCTTCTCTCCTTTTACTACTGATTTTAATGGTTTTCATCATTGTTAGGTAAAGGGATGTAAAATACTTACATTTTATTGAAAACAATCTTTCCTTCTTGGCATGTTTTGCTTTACCACAAAAAATGATACGTTTAATACCTGACCTAATTTTTTGTAAATAAAAAAATTATATTTTCTAATCTAATTTTTGGCAAATAATCTCAAATAAATGTTTATGTTTTTTAATATTCAATGTGAAATCAACTATTAAAAATTGAATTTGAATGCAATCAAAAGGCATTGAAATGAAAAACCAAAATGAAATTGAGCGAATAGAGTTTAAGGCATCAAAAGTAAATAATAAATAAAAAATAAACAAAACTGCAAAAAATAAATATGTAATCAACTTAAAACATTCGTTAGTTTCAATGTGACTTACATAAGCAATAATAAAATCTAATTAAATATTGAACAAAAAAATCAAATTTCTAAAGCAAAAAAGCTTACGTTCGCTTTTCGAAAAAAAAATAAAAAAAAAATGAAAATGAATTTCGGTAAATTTAAATAATTTTATTCATGATGTCGAATAACAAAAAAAAAAAAAAAAAACATATATCAATATTTTTCAATATTAAGCCAGAGGGAGCCAGGCGCCACATGGGGCATATTTTCGAAGTTTGTCCATGGCATGGTGTATGGTTATGTTAAAGTTCAATTATAAATTTAGATATCTTCAAAACAAAAACTCACATGAGTTGCAGTTGAAATTCCCAAACTTTAAATTCAATTAAACAATTTATTTTCATATACATATCATAATTGTTACAAAAATATATAATCACAAATTTGTGCAATTAGATTTGATATAGATTTTAACTCAAAATATTGACTTTTACTGCTACTTCACCTGTTGTCTTATGAAAATAATACAAAAAAACTTCATTTTGTTGAAATTTATTTCACATGGCCGTTTCATCTTTGTTTTTCATAATAGCTATTTTGTAAAACGTTTGAAAAGAAAGCTCCAACTATCAACAGCAAATCGAAACAATCATTCATGAACTCCTGCTGTTAATTGTCAATGACTGAGTTTGATAGCCCTTTTTCATTCATCCACTGACTGACATGACATTTATTTTACGCTCATAATAGAAATATCCATAAATATGAATTTATAATGATATTTTTTATTCATACTTTATTTTTTTTTGGAAAATGTAATCAAAGAAAACAACATTAAAGAAACAAAATGAAGTCAAATGGCTTGCAATCAAAACAAATGCTTAAGGAATATCATTTAAAAAATTCAACCTCCACACACTGCGGATGGAGTGTATATGTACACATATGTTTTACGTTGTATAAATGACCGGACCGTTGGTCAACGAATTGCAGCTCAGAATGTTACTCAATGAGGAAACCAGTAAGAAATGGACCAACGTCGAACAGAGCAGACTATTTGATACTCTACACCACTATGGATATATAACCGTTTATTTGGTGCACAAATAAAAGCCAATCGCTTTAAATTTTATATAGGAGCAATATCTAAATTCTGAACAGATTAAAAAATTAATACAGACCATTCCAGACTGAGTACGACACACCATGCAACATTTGGTGCTCAATTTGCATGAAATAAGTCGAAAATATATATGATTTCAACTAAAATAACCACATGTTAATCTAAACTCTACTCGATGCTATGGCAAAATTCTCTGGGCTTTTCCCCCGAAATGCCGAACATAATTAGGTCTCCGGAAGGGCAGACTACGAAATAGATAATACTTTCATCTACTACGACGTGAAAGTTTCAATGTAACGAAAAACCTGGCTAAATTAGAGATACAGCAACGAAATTTTTGAAAAAAAGGAATTCTAATGGTGACGTCTGGACAAAATTTTGAACATTTACAAAATTAAGAACCCACCACCTTACTTAAACTTAGTCGCGAAGCACTACAGGACGACCCCTGTAAGCAGTAATCGAATCGAGAATTGCTTCCGGTAAGATGAAGAAAGAGGTCAACGATTTAGTAATTAATAAGATTTTGGTTCGGCTGCTGGCGGGAGAGGACTAATGATTCACGAATATAGAAGTCCTGTGCCATTGCCTTCCAGTGAAATGAAATGAAATTAAAATCGATGAGGAAAGGAGATTTATTTCTATATACTTAGTGCTCCATTTATATGAAATCAGTCCATAATTTCGACTGCCAGCTACATCTATATATAAATAGTCACAAAATTTTGCATGTAGGGCTGGTTCTGGCCAAAGAAGACCCTTTATTGTTTTTAGTAAAGATCGGTTAACTTCATTTAAATCTTTTTTTCTGGTCGCTCTAGAGGCCACAATTATGATCTGAACATCACGAAATTTTACACAGAGAGAATAAGCATAACTGATAAAGCGAGGGTCAAATGGACATAGACTTTTGTACGAAAAATTACAAAATTTGTATTCTATGGCGAATATATTTACTCCTGAGTGATATATACCCCAGAAGTTGATAGTATATCCATGAACAGTGGTTGATGTTTAAATTGATACCAATTATATTGTTGTATTTCACGCTGATTGATTTGAAATTTTACACGAAGATGATCGTAGATGATCAGATGATATTTTGGGGTTGAAATAGACCAAAAACTTGATTTTTCCAGCCCCTTTATAGGCTACTATAATAAGAAGAACATCACAACACATCACATGAGGAAGGCAATCTGCCCGACTAATTTGATAGTCTGTTTTGATCGGTCAATTTTCAGCGGGTAAAATAAGAAAGCGGGTATTATAGATCCGCAAAAAGTTAGTGTC
This sequence comes from Musca vetustissima, assembly GCF_032173495.1. Taxonomy (NCBI): domain Eukaryota; kingdom Metazoa; phylum Arthropoda; class Insecta; order Diptera; family Muscidae; genus Musca; species Musca vetustissima. The sequence continues at coordinate 7,728 of NW_026876544.1, forward strand.
CCAAGCTTCAGGATCCATATAACGGTACCTCCCAAAATTCATTATTCCGAGGAGTTGGACACGTTGGCAGTAATTTAGGTTTTTGAGTTTTCATTGCAAAACTCATGTCCGTACAAAAAAATTATTATATGTATTAATATTGACCAAAGTTTCAGGATAGCTGTTATATAATGGTACCCCCAATTCTGTGTATTTAGGCGATTTTCGACACGTCTTTCAATATAATTGGCTATAATTTGGTACTTCGGGTTCTTATTGCATAGCACATCTCCGTACTAAATTTATTAAAAATTATAAATATTGACTCATGTTTCAAGGTATAACGGTACCTCCAATATTTGGACACGATTTTCAATCAAATTGGCTGTAATTTTGTATTTTGGAATTTTATTTATATCACATCCTTGTATAAATACATATTGATCCCCGTTTTGGTATAGCCCAATAAAACGCTACCCCCTATTAGGTAATAATTTTTTTCTGGCGTTGGGTTTTCGTTATATTCAAGGCCCTGCTATAACATGACTTTTCTCCTAGGAGCCCGCACCCCCTTAATTTTATATATTTTTAATGGATGGTATGAAAAGTGGGTCCGGCCGAACTTAGCATAGTTTTAACTTGATTTATTTGTAACATCGTTTTAACTCGTTTTTATTTATAAATGGTTTTATTGCTGCTTAATTTACTTAATGTATCTAATTAATCTTGTTATACCCTACACAACTATGTTGTCAGGTATTATAGCTTTGTGCAGCCCCAAGAGTTTGTAACCCCGCGAAATATTGGTCCTAGACCCACCTTTAAGTATACCGATCGTCATATCTCGACTAGCTGATCTAGACATGTGTGTCCGTCCGTCCGTCTGTCCATTATAATTTGTAAACACGACACAGGCCACAGTTATGGACCAATCTTCCCGAAATTTTGCATGAAGGATGGGTTCTGCCTAAAACCCCTATTGTTTTTGGTAAAGATCGGTTAATATTTAGGGGATGAAATGGACCAAATACTAAATTTTTGTCGGTTTTTCTGGTCGCTCCAGAGGCCGCAATTATGGCCTGAACATCGCGAAATTTTACATGGAATAGGGGATCGGGCCAAAGAATGAGCATGCCTGTTTTAATAAAGATCGGCCAATATTTAGCGGGTCAAATGGACCCTGACTTTTGTGTGAAAAATTACAAAATTTGTATTCTATGGCGTATATATTAACTCCCGAAGGACATAGACCAGAGACGTTGATAGTGTATTCAAGAGGAGTGGTTGACCTTTAAATTGGTACCAATTATATGGTCTATGTACTTGAATGTGGGAGTTACACTTAAATATTTACAGGTTCTTACGTATTCAGATATTATTTAGTAACCCATTATCACACTAGAGGGCGGAAATATAGTTCTGATCGCTTTGAAATTTTCCATGAGGATCCATGTATGGTCAAGGACAACGCCTATAATTTTCGCCGATGATCGGTTCAGATAATTTTGGGATGAACTGGACCGAGAACTTAATTTTCTATATTATTTCGAATCAATCTATAGGCCACCATTGAAAGCCTAACATCGCAAGACAACCCACGGTGAAGGGAATATGGCCAAGAAATTAGAAGGGTTGTTCTGAATATTAGTAATATTGGTTGACCTCTAATCGGTCAAGAGTGTGAAAATATATCGAAATATTGCCCATGCTCAGAATATAGAACCACAGAAAGTTAGATTTTCGTGGAAGTTGTGTAGGGTATCATATGGTCGGCCCCGTCCGATTATACTACTCCGCTCACTGGTTTTTATACCATTCACCACACTGTGATACAGGGTATTATGTCTTTGTGCATATGTTTGAAACAGGCAAAAGGAAACGAGATAGACACATGGTTCCTTTCGAGAATATGCATAGAATCACTTTCTGAGTCGATTTATGCATGTCTGTCCGTCCGCCCGTCCGTCCGTCTGTAGACGTTAAATTGTAAACAAAGTACAGGTCGCATTTATGATCCGATTTGGATGAACTTTGGCACAAGTCACTTATTTGGCCTAAGGACGAACCCTATTGAAATTGGGAAAAATCGGTTCAGATTTAGATATACCTCCCATATATATTTTCGTCCGATTTAGTAAATGGGGCACCAAAGTCACTCTATATCATTCGATTTGCACGAAATTTTTCACAGAGTACTGATTTAAGTCCAGAATTATGTGTGCCAAGTTTCGAGAAATCGGTTCAGATTTAGATATGGATCCCATATATAATTTCGTCCGATTTAAGGTAAATGGTACACCAAAGTCCCTATATATCATTCGATTTGCACGAAATTTGGCATATAGTACTGAATTTGGTCCAGAATGATGTGTGGTAAGTTTCGTGAAAATCGGTTCAGAGGTAGATATAGCTCCCATATATAGTTTTGTCCGATTTTATGTAAATGGTGCACCAAAGTCCCCATATACCTTTCGATTTGCATGAAATTTGGCATAAAGTAGTGAAATAGGTCTAGAATGGCGTGTGCCAAGAAAACCGGGTAAGATTTATATATAGCTCCAATATATATTTTCGTCCGATTTTAGGTAAATGGGTCTCCAAAGTAACTATATATCTTTCGATTTGTGCGAAATTTGGCATAAGGTACAGAATCGGGTCCAGAATGATGTGTGCTAAGTTTCGTAAAAATCGGTCCAGATTTAGATATAGCTCCAATATATATGTTCGTCCGATTTAATGTGTACTAAAGAACCAAAGATTGACCGACCCTCACACAACTTTGGACAAAGTACTGAAGTTACTATAACCATTCGTGTGTCAAGTTTTCTTGAAATTGGTTCAGATTTACATATAGTTCCTATATGTACTTTCGCCCGATTTTAAGTAAATGGTGTACCAAGGACCCATATCTAGGCCGATTGGCAAAACGTAATGAAATTAATATAAATTAATCTCGGGCGAGTTTCCTTGAAATCGGTTCAGATTTAGATATAGCATAGCTTCCATATATAATTTTGACCTATTCATGTTGATTGGAAACCAAATAATCAATGGGTGTTTGATTGATATTACATTTTAAACAGTGAACTTTTAGATAAAGATCGCATTTTTATGTTCGTTCAATTTCATGTCAATGCTCCTTCGAAAAGACGACTTCTGTAAAGGTACATATGTAGAATATCCCCAAAGTGGTGAAGGGTATCATATAGTCGGCCCAGTCCGACTTTACTACTTTCCTTACTGTTTTTTTTTTAATGCAGTAAAGTAAATGATCTCACGATGTTTTAGTTATGTGTTTTTTCACAAAAACCGTTATTTATGGAAAAGTTGCATGCAATTTTCTATCTTCAATTTACTAATATCATATAAAAACATGACAGAGCTCGCGATATTTAATGATACTCCTCTAATTTGATTTATCAGCATCTTACGAAGTGCAAACTTTTCTAATCAAGAATGATCAATATCGACATATGTTTTAGTACAGCTCCAATAAACGGTACCCACCCATTTTTGGTATCTCGAAGTCTTCAGTAGCTGACGAAGCTGTAATTAGGTAATTAGGCTGTAATGTTTTTGAAGGCTCCATGTTTTAGCATAGCCAGTATTCTGAAGGATCTAGCCGCAATTTCCCATTGTAATTGCTGTAATTTCGCATTCCGGGATGTTGGAGGTAAAACATATTTTTGTTGAAAATGATCTATATTGGTCTACGTTTTGATATAGCCCTACATAAAGGTCCAGCTACTTAGTTTTCAGTATGTTGAGACACCCCAGCTTTCCAACCGGGGTGTCTGTAATTTCTAATAATATTTTTTCAGAGTATGGGCAACATATTACCACATAATCCAATAACATAGCCCCCATACAAAGCTCGTGACCCATTAAAGAAATTTTTAAAAGTTCTGCCCGAACGAACTTAGCGACATTTTTACTCGTTTTAATATTACACACTTCCCAATTTTCATTCCCTTAATATTCTGTCCCTAAACTAAACTCGAACAGTGTCTCAATAAAAACAAATATGAATATGAAATATTGTTATGATAGAAATGAATTTGAAATTAAACAAATTCAAAACTCATTTTGGAATATTCATTCAATCGAACAAAAAACAAAACGACTGAAATGAATTTTGAAATTATGACGAATATTAAGGAAAACAAACCGCTTACACATAATCGATTCCCAGTAGGATACTTTAATTAAACCCAGTGAATGAGACAATCATTTTTGGACAAAACACTAGAAAACCTCAAACAAAAAGCAATACAAAAGACCTGGCGGACAGACTGACGGATGGACGGACGTTCAATTGGTTAAATCTGTGGCAGATGTAGCTAAAATGCAGACTCACCAAAAAACAAATATCGATAGGCAACCAAAAAACTCGGCAGGTATTCACATGACATACATTTCTGGATAATGATGATCAAAGTGGTAACAATGTCAACCCATTGGATATCACTTCAAACTGAAAAAAAAAATTTTTTGTTACAATAAAAACAACAACAACCACATGGAAAAAGGTAACATCATTTACACTAACGACAATTCAGTTACAAATATGAGAGGAGGTATCATCGAGGGTATCACATAACACATAATCAACATCATCATCATCCTCATCGTCAACCAAATTATCGTCATCATCCACATAAGCATCAGTTTAAGTCACTTTGGGCTTAGGTTTTTTTCTTTTTTTTTTTTTTTTTGAGAAAAATTGGCGGCATTGAGATTCAACAATCAGCATTGTCATCATCATCGTCATCGTTGTTGTCATAGTAACCTTACATTTGAACTCTTTCACAATAGACCAATCGATAGGCAAGGGAGCGGATGGACAGACATACAGAATGGTACCCTTTCCCAACAGCACAACAGCAACAACAAATACAAACCCGCTAGGCACTTGTTGCACTGTGAAATACGCTGTTATAAATTAAATCGTATCCATTAAAAATCTTTTGTTCGTGCCACAACCAAACGAAAAACACGATCGTTTGTTTCTTGCTACAGAATGCCTGTGAACGTGGCCAGAAGAGAAGCGGAGCTAGTACAAAGCCAACAAAAACAATAAATACAACTTATTTTGATTTGCTTGAATCACGATTTTCAGAATTCATTCTTGAGATGTTTTTTTCGATTCGATTTTCTTATGAAATTTTCACGTGAGCGAATGGCATCCGATGCTCTTCGTCGGAAGATGGTCTGAATATATGGGTGCAACACACACAAAATTCTAGTGAAAAACGTAACATAATCATACCGCGCCAAAAAATGAAACGAATAGACAAGATCCGACAACGTAAATCTTAAAAAGTCATCTTTAGTCTATTGACATTAGAGGACAGTGGGTTAAATTCTCAGTAATTGAAGAGGTGACATGATATGGGCTATATGGCACACTTAACTGATATTCTTCGGAGAAGAAAATTCGAGGAGATTCTAATTGGTAACATATATTATAATGATTAATTGACATTGAATTCTATTACAAGATGTGACACATGTAGAAATTGGGCGGGTTCCGTATTAACGTTTAAAACTAAGTTTGTAAAAGCTTTGAGCTGTGGATCCGATTTGATCAATATTGTATAGAGAAGCGGAGGGTTAAGTACATTGGATCCAATGAACGGCCCCCATTTTTAATGCAATGAAAAAGTGTCGGGATCATTATAAACACAAAATTGGTCTTATGTCGATATTGATTTCCACAGTTATAACTCATTGGACAGTAGAAATAGTAACTTGCCGTACTTTTGAACGACATTTTTCTGAAATCTCAAGCTACCGACCATTCAATGGACCACATTAGAATTTGTTTATATATATTTACCACACAATAAAAATATCAAATTAAGGCAAATACAGAAGATCAAGGGTTCTGTTATATAAAGGCTATACTAAATATTGCCAATCGAGTATGATAAATAGTTCTTTGACTAGTCAGAAAACTCCAGTACCGCAAAGAACTAATAATGTACGCTCAATAACATAAGTCATGTAATTTTCCAGATTTTAAGCACGATTTTTAACAGAATTCGCTATATTTCGGAACTTTGTGTGTTTTTAAGGTATCCAAAACTCCACAATAAAAATTCTCAATATTGGTCTACTTTTTTGGGTAGGCCCCATATAAATTATCCCCTAAGTTTCGATATTTTGGGAGTTTGGCCACATTTTTCAACCGGATTGGTTCTAATTTGGTATTTTGGATTGTTATTTGATACGAAAAATTATCATTGTCGACTCACTTTTTGTGGTAGCCCCCGTATAACGGTACCCCTTAAGAGAATCTTGAGAATTTTGGACAAGTTTTTCGTTGAAATAAGCTGTATCTTGGTTTGTTTGGTTCCAATTTGGTGCCAAAACGATCTATATTGGTCGAATTTTGTGGGTAGCCCCCATATAACCGTACCCCAAAATTTCAATATTTTCGAAGGGTTTGTGTTCCAACCTAATTCGCTGTAATTTTGTATTTTGGATTCAAATCTCCCTACCAAAAATTATTTATATTCGGGACTCCCCCATATAACCCGTTTTTTATATGGGTTGACCTCATATAGGAGTATTTCACCTTAGTATGTCGGATATTCTAAACTCGAAATTGTCAGTTTATATCCTGAAAAGTATGGAATTCTATGACAATTTATCCATTTCCGTCCGTCGGTACCTCTGTTGCTATCACACTACCTTTGGAGGATATCAAAATACAAAACTGAAATATCTGTTTCGAAAATCGGTCCAGATTTGGGCATCCGAATTTTTGGTATATTAAATGGTTTCGTACCAGAGGTATTCCATATTGGTTCCCTTTTTTTGGTTTGGCCACATATAACTGGTCCTTCTAAATAGCAGTATTTTGTGGATTTTAGACCCATGTTTCAACCTACTAAGGGTTACCAATATTGGTCCACATTTTGGAGTTTTAATATTTCAGAAAAAGTCTGCATTAAAATGCAGTATAGACTGATGGGGACTTTTAAAAATTCCGGTCTATGCTCTGGGTTTTTTTTTTTTTTTTTTTTTTTGTAAGAAGATTTGAAACCCAATGAGAACCAATTGGAACCAAATCGAATAAAACGTGCCCAAATTTAGGATGTCCCTCATATTTCTAAAAAATCCTACAAATCCCAAAAAAACCGAATGCTTGGGAATACCATCGTAGACAGATATATTCCAAAATCCATATGAGTAACCAGTATACAGCGGAGCAGTATAGACAGATGGGGTCAACCATTTAATTCCCCACACACCTCAAATGAATGATAGATATGCCAAAATCTATATAGAATTTTATTCTGATCATGAATATATAGGGGTATCCATTTCATGGTTTTAAAACTTAAAACATATAACATATTTTTATGATATATCTATTTTATTATAATGTTTTAACGTTGACCTTATCTGTGAAACACTACATCATTAAAATTTCCTCCACGCGAACTGTTACAAGCATTGATTGTATAGGGAAATTTTCGAATTTTTTTGGCACATATTGGGAGGTATCTGAGCCATAACATACCGATTGTTGGTTTTTAAGTGCTCAAGAGTAGCCCCATAACAAGTCTAATGGTGTATCGTGATCGTCATGTAGGAACTTAGGAGGTCAGGAAATGTCTCCTGCAATAAACCCATATTCGTTCGAGGCGTGCCATCTTGTTGAAACAACATATTCTCCAAGTCATATTCTTCAATAACAGGCAAAAACCAGTGAGCGGAGCAGTATAGTCGGACGGGGCCGACCATACTATACCCTACACAACTACCACGGAACTCTAACTTTCTGCGGTTTTTTATTCCGAGCCTGGATTTTATTCATGATAGTTGCACTCTCTTGTCAACAGCACATCTTCCTTACACTGACATATTTTCCGAATATTCCAAATATTCCATATTCCCTTCACCGTGTGTTGTGATGTTCGGCTTATAATTGTGGCCTATAGATCGTCTTGTCTTTGACCATAACTGGAACCTCAAGGAACTCCTACATCCGAATACATATGACAATATAATTGGTATCAATTTAAAGGTCAACCACTCCTCTTAGATATAATATCAACTATCAACGAGTCTATGTCCTTCAGTGTAAATATATATGCTATAGAACCAGAAAATCAGACAAAAATAAAGTTTTTGGTCCATTTCATTCCCTATCATCTTTATTGGTCAGACCCCATCCTACATGCAGAATTTCGTGAAGATTTGCCTGTATCGACAGTTGTTCCATCGTAGTTTTCGAATATATGTTTCCAACTTCTTAACATCTACCGATCCCCCTTGTCAATATAATTGTATTTTCAAAATTCCAACAGACAAACTAAAGAGTACAGGTTATGGTTCCATATTACAATATTTTTAATATTAGATCACTCTCATACCACTGTCTAATTACTTAGAATCCCTTCATCAAACACGTCCCACTGTACCGAATTACAATCTTTGTCATCATCATTCATTTTCGCTTTTATTGAGAAATTTATAGATTGTATTTCCATGATACTACCTTTTTCGCTCCCTCTCCCTTGACTTCTTTCACTTCTACCAATGGCAATAGAAAATCTCTAATAAAAACAAAAACAGTTATTGGTTACCACATCCATTCGAAACCACCCAACCAACTATCTATCTGACCGAACAAAGTAAGAATGTTTGTTTTTATTGAAGTTTAAGAACATCTTAGAGAAATGTTTGACTCGATACAAAGTTGTGTAGGGCGATGCTATAGAAAAGATAGGAACTTCTGCTGCTGCTGCCGATGTTGTTGGTGTTGTGGTTGTGTTAAGTTTTGTTTTTGTTACCGGTTAGGGTGTTACTCTGGTTGTTGTTTTTGTTATTATTGTGGTACTGTGATGTGCTATTGCAGTTATTCGATATGTATTTCTTTAGAATCTTTGTGTGCTGCAGCGGTTGGTTTTGTTGTTGTTGCTGGATTCATTGAAACTCATAGATTTTCGAGGGGAGATAAACGAAATTAAAGATAAACATTGTATTTAAAATATAGAAAATAAAATCAAAACAAACTTCAAATCAATTGACCAATCTCTCTGTATTTCACTTTGATATCCCAGGAAAATATTGAAAAAGAAAGCTCTGTTATTTTTTTGTGTGGATAATAAACCCAAAAGAAAAACTAACCGTTCTTTTAGTATTGGAGAAGGGTGGGGTATGGTATGCCAATGGGAAACTTTTAACTCAATTTCAATCGAATTCGAATTCATTGATGACTAAGTCAAATATAGTCATTTAATGCAGCAGCATCGTCAATGACAAAGATCTTGGGTGTGGGAATTTCTCGCAGAAGCAGAATGTGTGAGTCTCCCCGTCCAAATAATCCAATAACAAAATAATTAAAACAAAACATTGAACTAAAAAATGTAACGAGACTAGATTGAGTTTTTAACAAGCCTATTATATTTGTCCAATGGTCGTAAAATATATAGTTTTATATTTTGTTTATATTTCAGAGAATTTAAATTTTTATAAAGTCGTGGCCCAGATTTAGGACAAATTCCATATGAATCTGGTTTGAAAAATTAGATATTTAAAGGAGGTTACGTGTAATTGTATTTAAACCTTAACTTAACACCAACTAGTTCCAGATATGCGGTGGGTCCATGATTTATACATCATTCCATCGACATACCGAACATCTCTTCGGCCGAACAACATTAATCCCTTAGAAAAGAAATGCACACAACAACATCATAATAATTTGATTTAATTGTCTGGCCCTATATCAAAAGTGGACAAATCAAAATAAAGAATGTCATAACTCTACTCCGATTTATGTCAGCTTAAGTTAAACATAAAAAGGCGTAGACCGACAACAATGTCCGAAACAGACAAGGAAAACTTTGCCTAAAAACTGTCTTCCGCACAAATGTTCTGTACATTTTTATCAAACATTCTGATGCCTCAAAATACAAAAAAAAACACTCTTTCAAAAATCCTCACCGAGAATGAAGTAAAAAATAAATGCCTTCGGTTCGACTGACAATTACAATAAAAACAAAACGTAAAACTAACCTGCACACATTTCAATCTTCTTGTCCAGAATAAGTTACCGTAACCAAACACATGGACACTGTATGTGGACATACACCCAAAAACATACGCTTAGATTGCTGGCTAAACCATCCATTAAGAGCCGACAACCAGTAAACATCATCAACAGCAGGAACAGCGGCAAACCAAACTTTACATGCGTGTTGTAAACATTGCCCCAAACGCATTGCGACCGAACACACACACACACATCCACACTCACACACGTACATGAAAAGGAGATTCCTCCATGAGGCCAAAAGCAATGAGATGGACAGCCATGGCAGCCAACATACCACATGTGGACAGTCGACTCGAACACTTTTGAACGAGTTGTTACAATTGTGGATGGACGGTGTTGCTGCTGTTTCTGTTGCCGTTGCATCAGTTATAGCCTTAAGACAAATGTCTAGTTTGCAGAGCCGAGAGTCTCTAAGGCGATAGGTGACCAAGAAGATTACGTATGAAATTTGAAGAGGAGCATAACAATTTTTTTTTGAAAATTTAACCCAGTGAACATAACAGCGGATAACTTGAAGTTATTCAAATAAATATCGAAACTCTGGCAGTATAGATATTAATTTCACCCAAATTTCCCTCCGTGAACCCTCGGAAGGCAATCTATGTCCTTTTATCACGAATAGGTATCAAGAAGGCACTCAACCCCATATAGATATAATCTAGTACATTCCGCTGAGCAAAGACAACGGCGTGGGTGCAGGTCTTAGCCAAATTCCGACCCAACATTTGGTAGCCTCGAAGTCTGGAGTGTAAATATTAATATTATTATATATTATATTAATATTAATATCTTCTTGTCGTATGCGACTCTGATACGCATACCACGAGAATTGGCACCATAAGAAATTTCCGTCAAGGCAAACGCATCGACAATTTCATGAACCAAAATTTCGGTACCCAAGGTCAGGATGGTACCATTCGAAAGGGAATATTCTACCAAGAAACTGAATTCATAACTGAACATAGTCTGGGCAGCAGCCAAAGCAGCTGGGGATCTGAGATATATTCCGAAGAAGTTTTTGTTGTACAGCCGATGGCAACGTTTGTTGGCCAATTGCCGTTGTCTCTCCAGTGAGGGGGCTTCGGGTTCCCTTTGAAATTCTTCGTGTTTCTCCATACATTGCCAAATGAGGTGTTGAAAAGACTGTAAAGTTGGTCTGGAATTTGGAAACCATAAAATAGGACTGGATTTTTTAAAAAAATTATTTTCAGAGAACATAAAATAGGCGTGGAATCTTTAAAAATATTTCTTGTAAACCTTAAAATAGGCGATGATTTTTTCAAAAGTATTTTTTGTAGACCTTAAAACAGGCGTGGAATTTTATACCTTTCCACACTTTGATACAGGGTATTATGTCTTTGTGCATATGTTTGTAACAGGAAAAAGGAAACGAGATAGACACAGGGTTCCTTTTGACTATTTGCACAGAATGACGTTCTAAGTCGATTTATGCATGTCCGTCCGTCCGACTGTCCGTCTGTAGATGTTAAATTGTAAACAAAGTACAGGTCGCGTTTATGATTCGATTTGGATGAAACTTGGCACAGATCACTTATTTGGCTCAAGGACGAACCCCAAAATCGGTTCAGATTTAGATATAGCTCCCATATATATTTTCGTCCGATTTAAGGTAAATGGTGCACCAAAGTACCTACTTACCATTCGATTTGCACGAAATTTGGCATAGCGTAATGAATTGACTCTAGAATGTTGTGTGTTAAGTTTTCCGAAAATCGGTTCAGATTTAGATATAGCTCCAATATATATTTTCGTCCGATTCAAAGTAAATGGTATACCAATGTCCCTACATATCTATCAATGTGCACAAAATTTGGCATAGCGTAATGAATTGACTCTAGGATGATGTGTGTTAAGTTTCGTGAAAATTGATTCAGATTTAGATATAGCTCCCATATATAGTTTCGTCCGATTTTAAGTAAATGGTGCATCGAAGACCCAATGTTGGCCGATTTAGATATAGCTCCCATATATATTTTCGTCCGATTTAAGATAAATGGTGCACCAAAGTACCTATATATCATTTGATTTGCACGAAATTTGGCATAGCGTAATGAATTGACTCTAGAATGATGTGTGTTAAGTTTCTCGAAAATCGGTTCAGATTTGGATATAGCTCCAATATATATTTTCGTCTGATTTAATGTGAATGGTATACCAAAGTCCCTATATATCTATCGATTTCAGATTTAGATATAGCTCCAATATATATTTTCGTCCGATTTAATGTAAATGGTATACCAAAGTCCCTATTTATATCGATTTGCACAAAATTTGGCAAAGCGTAATGAATTGACTCTA
>NW_026876545.1:0-19852 GCF_032173495.1 Musca vetustissima
AAAACATACGTAACTACAAGTAGCACTAAAAACAACACACACATTAGGTGATAAATCTATGCTGGCATTGGAATAGAAGAAAATTTCGTAAAATGATACTACCAAAATACTCTTACTGCCAAACGTCAAAGAGGAAATAATTCGAACTTGTAATTTTGTGTCTTTATGGTAGCAAGGTTTGAACGCACACATTACGGAATCGGGAAGAAGCATATGATGAGCATTGGAGCACATAGGTGCCATAGAACGTTGATGTTGGTAAAGACAAACAATTTTATCACGACTTTAAAGGTTATCATAATGTAGAAAAATGGGAAAATTAAGCGGGCCAATTCTTCTATGTAGTCTGGCTATCCATGTATTAATAGAAACAAAGTTAAGGTCGCATTTATAGCAAGAATTTGATTCAATTTATTTATTTCGGCTATGGACTCATCCTTAGATATAACTCTCATATAATTTTTCGTCCAATTTGATGTAAAGGTGCACTGAAGACCCAAAAAGATTTTGGTCCAATATATATTTGCATGCACCAACCACCCAACGTTTGTCCGATTGGCACAAAACTGCGCAAAGCGTTCCAAAATGAGTATAGAAATGCGTCTGTTGAATTTAATTAAAATCGGGTCAGATTTGGTTATAGCTCAGGCATATATTTTCGAATTATTTGATCTTGTTTAGGTTAGGTTGGAAAAACTAGGTTTCAAATAATTTAATTTTGTATTTTTATTCAGTTCGATTCTACACTAATTCATGAATTTCCATATAATATTTCAAGTGAAAATCACAACAATTTTTGAAGATATAGCCTATTTATTGTGTTAGCATCAAGTGACGGCAAGAAGGCTTTTCAAACTGTAAACGCATTTTTCTCCAAACAGCGTTTTTGCAAATGGCGGGATGTTTCTCTAAAAGTGCATAGCTATCGTATGAGCTAGGATAAATCCAATCGGTGAAGATCTTCCTTATTATACCCTTCACCACACTGTGGTACAGGGTATTATGTCTTTGTGCATATGTTTGTAACAGGCAAAAGGAAGCGAGATAGACATATGGTTCCTTTTGAGAATATGCATATAATCACTTTTTAAGTCGATTTATGCATGTCAGTCTGTCCCTCCATCCATGTATTTTTGTTAACAAAGTACAGGTCGCATTTGTGATCCGATTTGGATGAAATTTGGCACAGTTCACTTATTTGGCCCAAGGACGAACCCTATTGAAAAATCGGTTCAGATTTAGATATAGCTCGCATATATATTTTCATCCGATTTTATGTAAATGGTGCCCCAAAGTCCCTATATATCCTTCTGAATTCAGCCTAGAACGACGTGTGTTAAATTTCCTGAAAATTGGTTCAGATTTAGATATGACCCCATATATAGTTTCGTCCGATTTTAGGTAAATAGTACACCAAAGTCCCTATATATCCTCCGATTTGCACGAAATTTGGCAAAGCATTCTGAATTCAGCCTAGAACAATGTGTGTTGAATTTCGTGAAAATCGGTTCAGATTTAGATATAGCTCCCATATATATTCGTCCGATTTTAAGTAAATAGTGCACCAAAGTCCCTGTATATGCTTCGATTTGCACTTAATTTGGCGTAGCGTACTGAATTAAGTCTGAAACGACATGTGGTAAATTTCGTGAAAATCGGTTCAGATTTAGATATAGCTCCCATATATATTTTCGTCCGATTTTAGGTAAATAGTGCACCAAAGTCCCTATATATCATTCGAATTGCAAGAAATTTGGCACAGCATACTGAATTAAGTCTAGAACGATGTGTGTTAAATTTCGTTAAAATCGGTTCAGATAGATATAGCTCCTATATTTTTTCGTCCGATCTTATGTACATGGTGCACCAAAGTCCCTATATATCCTTCCATTTGCACGAAATTTGGCATTGCGTTCTGAATTAAGTCTAGAACGATGTGTTTTAAATTTCGTGAAAATCGGTTCAGTTTATATATAGCTCCCATATATATTTTCGTCCGATTTTATGTAAATGGTGCACCAAAGTCCTTATATATCCTTCCATTTGGACGAAATTTGAATTTATAAGTGAATTAAGAACTCAAAATGTGGCCGAATGCACAAAACATAACATGTGACAAGTTTCGATAAAATCGGTTTAGATTTCGTTATTTAGCTTTAAATTCATTTACATAATTTTGTCCCATAGTAAGAAGCAACTGTATATCTGACCAAAATTTAGTATAGGTTGCAGAATGACATTTAATTTCATGTTAATGGTCCTTCAGAAATGCAACGTCTGTTAGGATCCCATCTGTTGAATATACCCAAAGTGATGAAGGTATCATATAGTCGGCCCCGTCCGACTTTACTACTTTCCTTACTGGTTTCTTAACTTGGTTTGTGGTCAAAAAGGCGATTTGCCAAAAAACTTTTTTCATACGTCCGCAATTTTCTTAATTTTTGAGCGAAGCCAATAATCTAGTTTATACGAGAGCCAGACATGTACTATTTTTAACACCATTGGAATTTTCAGATTACGATGTTCTAGTGAAAAGTTTCACGCCCGCAAATATGGACTTTTCTTTAATTACTAAAAGGTCTAGAATGATATGAGTTAATTTTCGTGATATTCAGTTCAGATTTACATATAACTCCCTAACACCATAACATAATCCCAGATCGACTTAAAGCAATTATAATGCGTTATGTCCCACCTAGTGGAGGGTATGCAAATTTCGGCCCGGTCGAACTTACCGACGGTTAGAAGGTAAGATTCCACACAGCTCCCGGTATCAGACATTTCTATAGGAATTTTTGAAATTGTAAGCTCTGTACTCTGTATGATTTGATGTACGACCATGTGTTGTGTTGTTCACAGTGTGGTTGACGCTCATACAAAAAAGATGCTCATCTAATTAATGTGGGAATTTTATCCAACAGCATACATTCGAACACCTGGCGGTAAAAGTGTTTATTCTCCTTGAATACCTTTGTTCTGTGTTGTTTTGTTCGACCTTTTGATTCTTATATAATAAAACAATATATTTTTTCGAGCTTGAGGTCTTTTTTTTATTATTTATTTTTCACGATCAATATTTCGCAATTGTTTTAAATTGCATCTTCAGGATAATCTACAAACAATTTTAAAATTAATGACATTAATTACACAGAATGAAGTGACAAAATCGCTTACAAATAAACTAGTGTCAAGTTTACTTAAAACTATGATAGACTTCACTATCGTCGTCGGATGTAAATATTGCACTGAGTTTATTTTAGTTTATTGCACGATCTCTCTTTCTGTGTCAGGTGTCTGTAACAGTAAGCTGCGTTGTCTGTGTCGCTCTTAAAATGAATTCTCTTTGTTGTTGGTAGGTTGATTATGTGTAGCATTTCCAATGTAAGTCTCCTATTGTAATTGTTTTCTGTTTGAAGTATTTGTACCTTATCAAAATTTGGTCTATGGTTATTGTTCTTACAGTGTTCTGCAAGTGCTGTTTTTTTTTTTGTGTATTATTCTGATTCCTTAATTTAATGTCAGATTTGTGTGCCGATAATCTGGTTTTTAATTTATTTTTTGTGGTTCCAACATACACCTGTTTACATTTTTCTTCATCGTTTCCATCACATTCTATTTTATAGATAACACTAGCTGGACCCGTGGCACTTCGCTGCCCCTATCAAAGGCCAAAAAAGTAATGGTAATTTTTACGATGGAATGTGTAACTGACTTAGAATTTTTAAACGTATAACATTATTGCTATGGGAAAAACTCGTAACTCAAGTGACAGTGCATTCCAACATCACGCAAATATTACAAATTCGAGGTACCAAAATATTGGGGTTTCTGGAGGAGAGTGTGAAAGGAAACATACTTAAGTGTCCACGGTAATATATTTAGTGAATAAATCATTCAAAAGAACTTCCAAGAAAGCGAGTAATATATTCCGACGCGTGATTGTCACTACGTAGATTATAAATTAAGCGTGTTATGGTATTAATAATTCGCTTTAGCTTATTAACATGCAAATCAATGGATCCCGAATACACTCCAAGACCATATAAGAGCAGTGACATTAACGGAGCATTTGCCAGTATTAACTTTACACGTTGCGTTAAATATAAATTAGATGCAAAAATTCTACGCAAAGTGTTCTAATCCTTCCCCGCTAAAACAGTTGCTGTACAACAATAATTTTGCACTAATCTAGGAATATATTGAAGGATGGGGGATTATGATTATTAGAACAAAATCCCAAAGCTTTTGGTTTGAAAATAATGCACAGAACGCAGTGCATAAAACCTTCCATCAAAGTAGAAGCATCCATTGAAAAGCAGTAACAGGATCAGCGAATAAAAATTAAAGGTGTATCTAAATTTGTCATATCCCAGTTTCCGACTTTTAACGTGCCTTCTAGATGATCAAACGATTTATAATTAAAATTCACACTATTCACTTCGGTGTTTTTTAAGCAAAATAACATTTTTTCCAAAGTAAATATGTTGTCACAAACTGAAAAAAACAGCAAGGAAAGCAGTAAATTCGGACTGGGCCGACTATATGATACCCTTCACCACTTTGGGTATATTCTACATATGTACCCTAACAGTCGTCGCCATTTTGATGGAACATTGACATGAAATTGAACGAACTTAAATATGTGAAATTTATCTAACATCAATCCCTACACATGTCATTCTGCAACCCATGCTAAATTTTATAAATCCATTTTAAGCAAACTTGACACACGCTATTTGGTATGTTGCTCGGTTTAAAATTTAATCTCAATCAGACATCCATTGATTACATGGTGTACATTTACCATGAACCGAATTCAAGGAAACTTACCAGAGAATAATTTATATCGGACGAACATATATATGGAAGCTACATCTAAATCTGAACAGATTTTTACGAAACTTTGCTAGACTATTCTACACTTAATTCAGTACGCTATGCCAAAATTCGTGCAAATCGTTTATATAGAGGCTTTAATGCACCATTTACATAAAATCGGACGAAAATATATTTTGGAGCTATATCTAAATCTGAACAGATTTTCACGAAACTTTCAGTCCGCTTTGCCAAAATTCGTGCAAATCGAATGATTTTCAGGGGCTTTGGTGCACCATTTACCTAAACTCAGGCAAAACTATATATGGGAGCTATATCTAAATCTGAATCGATTTTCATCGAAACTTAGCACAAATCATTTAAGACTTAATTCAGTACGCTATGACAGAATTCATGTAAATCGAATGATATATAGCGACTTTGGTGTACCAATTACCTAAAATCGGTCGAAACTATATATGGAAGCTATATCTAATTCTGAACCGATTTTCACGAAACTTAGCATACATCATTCTTGACCTAATTTAGTAAGCTGTACCAAATTTATTGCAAATCGAAAAATATATAGAGACCATTTACATTAAATCGGACAAAAATATATATGGGAGCTATATCTAAATCTGAACCAATTTTCATGAAAATTAGCACAATCATTCTGGACTTAATTCAGTACGCTATGCCAAAATTGGTGCAAATCGAATGATTTTCAGTGACTTTCGATGTTCAGGAAACTTAGCAAACATCATTCTAGACTAAATTCAGTACGCTAAGCTAAAATCTATCTAAATCTGAATCGATTTTCACGAAACTTAGCACACATCATTCTAGACTTAATTCAGTACGCTATGCCAAAATTCATGCAAATCGAATGATATATAGCGACTTTGGTGTACCAATGACCTAAAATCGGGCGAAACTATATGGGAGCTATATCTTAATCTGAACCGATTTTCACGAAACTTAGCACACATCATTCTTGGCATAATTCAGTATGCTATACCAAATTTCGTGCAAATCGAAAGATATATAGGGACCATTTACATTAAATCGGACGAAAAAATATATAGGAGCAATATGTAAATCTGAACCGATTTTCACCAATTTCAATAGGGTTCGTCCTTGGGCCAAATACATGAGCTGTACCAAATTTCAACCAAATCGGATTATAAATGCGACCTGTACTTTGTTTACAATTTAACATCAACAGATGGACGGGCGGACAGACGGACATGCATAAATCGACTCAGAAAGTGATTCTATGCATATTATCAAAAGGACCATAGGTCTAGTGCGATTTCTTTTGCATGTTACAAATATATGCACAAAGACATAATACCCTGTACCACAGTGTGGTGAAGGGTATAATTAATGTCAATTATTTCATTGAATTTTCTATTTTCAATATACATAGATACATACATATGAATTTTGTGTATTTAAAAATATATCCTCATTGTTCCAAAATATATCCTCATCGGATGATCCGTATTTGCATCCATTTTACTCAACCATATTTTCAGGTCTAAAAATATACACATAGCCAGTGTTGCCAATTTAGCACTTTTAATGCTAGATTTAGCACTTTTTAAACTCGTTTAGCACCAAAAAAAAAAATGATCTAGCACCTAGCATCTTTTTTAGCATTTTTTATTTTTTCTGAATATTTTCAAAAATTTCCGTTTATTTGGTTTTATACCAAAAAAATTTTCGATTCCACATAGACAAATTGATTTTTTTCTAAATCGGTTGGGGCTACCCTAAAAAGGACACATATATCCCATTTTCAATACCATCCTAGAAATATTAGAATTTCAAAGATTTTTATTCTGATTATGAATAAATAGGATATCAGGTGAATATTTCTAGGTTTTGCAAGCAAATTTTAAGAAATACAGATTTTATTATTAGCTGTAAGCGAAATTCCTTCGATAAACTTTTTAGCACTTTTTAAAATTTTTTAGCACTTTCTAGCATTTTTTAAACAAAATCTAGCATATTTTAATGACAAAGTTTTGGCAACACTGCACATAGCAAATATACATATGTACATATATATATTCTTTCAGATGTATGAATACTTTGTATTCTATTACTCCGCATCCACTCGGACTTTTAAAAGTTTGTCTAACCTGTATTACTTCCATGGGATCGCATGACGTACTGTGAACATTTAATTAAAATCTGTTAAGTGTTTTTGAGTCCACAAACAATATATTTTCTATATACATATAGATTCAAATGCAATGATCGTACCATGCTCATGTCAGGGACGTACGCAGGGGGGCGGCCCGGGGGGCCCGCTGTTGTAAATTTATGTTTACAACAGCGAATTTTTTAATTTTGTACTTGTGATTTTCAGGGGCTCTGGTGCACCATTTACATTAAATCGGACGAATATATATGGGAGCTATATCTAAATCTCAACCGATTTTCACCAAACTTAGCGCACATCATTCTACACTTAATTCAGTACGCTATGTCGAATTTCGTGCAAATCTAATGATATATAGGGACTCTTTCGCACAATTTACCTTAAATCGGACGAATATATATGGGAGCTATATCTAAATCTGAACCGATTTTCTCCAATTTCAATAGGGTCCTTGGCCAAATAAATGAGCTGTACCAAACAACATCCAAATCGGATTATAAATGCGACTTGTACTTAGTTTACAAATTAACATCAACAGACGGACGGACATGCATAAATCGACTCAGAATGTTATTCTATGCTTATTCTCAAAAGGGGCCATGGGTCTATCTCGATTTCTTTTGCCTGTTACAAACATATGCACAAAGCAGTAATACCCTAAACCACAGTGAGGTGAAGGCATAAAGAGGGCAAATGTGTGTACAGTATTAATTAGTGTATACAGTACAAATTATTTAAATCGCTTCGTACTCGAATTGTACGAATACTGTCATCAGTTATGTGTACAGTACTAAGTAGTGTATACAGTCCACACGTATTCTGACATCAGTACCACTTTTTTGATTCTGATATTTCCAACTTTATCATTTTCCTAAAAACAAATTGGAAATTGGCAGCACCTACATAATGGTGGTTTGTGAACTTAGTAAACATCTGTGGTTTGTATATTTACTAACACGTTGCTATAATTGCCAATTCCAATTCTTTGCTATAATGGCAAATTCTGATCTAAAAAAGGGGCAATTTGTATGGGGGCTACTGGTTCCCCTGCCCCTATCAAAAAATTAAGTACCCTATGTTACCACAAATGTACTCAAAAATCGACTGTGAAAATTTCATGAAAATCCGTTCAGTAGTTTAGGAGTCTATAGCTAACACTGATCAAACAAACAAATAAACAAACAGAAATTGATTTTTATATATATAGATGTATATGATTTTGGTCCGACCAGGGGGGTTTTTATTGCAATGTATCGCATTACATTTAAGCCAACAACTTAGTAAGTCAGGCAGGCAACCAGTCAATAAGTCTTTTGGTACGCCGCTCCGTGTGTGTGCTTACATTTTAGTCGATTGCTGGTAGTCGGCGTCATTGTGAAAAAGTCAGTCAAGTTAATCATTTCTGTTACCGAGCCAATTGCCAATCTACAATGACGAGAACGACTACGACGACGATGATGATGATGTTGTTGAGGATGCTCTGCGTGCATATTCTGTAGTTGCCAAGGTTACTGTTTCTTCATTTTTACAGGTAATGATTGACAATTTGGTTGGGTTTGCTTTTTTGTTGAACTCTTTCAGCAATAGAATAAAATTAAAGTGAAGCAGCCAAGTTCTTTGAAATATCAATTACGAAAACAATTCTAATTGAAAATGTTTTAAAGAGCAAAATTGAGCAATATTAATAAATATAGGTATATTGGATTGTTGTATAAAAGGTAGAAATTGGCCCAGTCCATTTATTTAGTTTCAGGACGAACTCTATTAAAGTTAGTAAATGACGGTTTAGAGTTAAGTACAGCTCTCATATATGTTTTCGTCCGACTTCAAAATAGTTCACATAAGTTTTTCTGTTTGTTCGGTTGCAACGAAATTTTGCAGAAAGTGCAAAATTGGGACCAGAATTACCTGCTGGAATTGGTCTAGATTTAGATATAGTTCCAATATATTTTTTCAACCGATTTCATTTTAATTGTGCACCAAATTCTCAACATTTGTTCGATTTAAATCCTGTTTTGCAAAGGGTGCTGTGTATTTAGCATGTTGGTAAATGCAAATTTTTCTTTAAATCGGTCCATACTGTTGTCTTACTTTATACAAATGGTATATCAAAGTTCCTAAGTTCCGTTTGATGGACATGAAATTTTGTATGGATTGACTGAAGTCGGATCATATATAGAAGTCTCCACGAACGATGCTAAATCCGTTTGTTCGAGAGTATATTGTACACATATAATTTAAATACAAAATTTATGATCACCGCTACTTCGTTAGCAAATGTGGGAAGTATTAAAAAAAATCCGACCCTAGCTAAAATTTTAGTACCTTTTAATACCTATATTCTCTTATGAGAATTTATGAATATCCAAAACTTCCCACATACCTATCACGTACAAATTGTATCAAATTTAGTACCATTTAGAACACATAAGTACAAATTTCCATTACCACTATCAGGCAATCCAATGGAAATCCAGGCAATCCACTCATACCCCAATCAACAGTGATTTTATTTCCAGATTTCAGGATTCTATCTCTGTCGGTTCACCCAAATTCCAATTGTACAAACTTTAGCACAATTTAGTACAAATAAGTACAAATTTCTGAAACAATTTACATACCTCAATTCTACACTCCAATAGTAATCCTAACTCCAAATTTCATTATAGCTCTATTAGTTCACCCAAAATACAAATTGTACCACCCAAAATACAATACTACCTGCATACACCAATTATACACTCCAACAGTAATCTTAATTTAATTTTTACTATTCCAGTTCTATATGCAAAGTGTATCAAATTTAGTACCATTTAGTACCCATAAGTACAAATTTCCAAAACTACCTACATATCGCTATCCTACACTCCGGCGGTAATCTTAATTTCATATTTCAAGATTCCAGCTCCATCCGTTTCTCCAAATTCAAATTGTACCAAATTTAGTACAGTTTAGTACTTAGTTACGCTTTCAAACACCACCTTCGTATCTCATGTTTTTAGCTATATCAATTCACATGCAACGAATTTGTACCAGCTTTAGTACATTTTAGTACTTTTCAGATGCTTATTGTTCGAATGTCCAACAAATCCTCTGATAGGTCTATCCTTCACTCCATCAGGGACTCTCAGCGACTCTCATTTAAAATTTAAGAGTTAGGAATGTTGGCAGATGATTTTCTATTATACAGAAGGCATGCAGAAGGTTGACCCGATGTTTCGTCCTTAAGGCAAGAACTCGTGTTTCAACCCCACTTGACCTAGTCGACAGTGATCATGATTTACTCCATTTTGTTTCAGCTGAGGTCTGGGTTTCCAGCCCCAAATACAACTAACTACTCCCACAGCCAAGGCCTCGTTTTTCAACCCTTCCATCTACAGATACCTGTCTCCATCATCACCTAAGCACCTCCTTTTATAACTGCTGGTGGCTGGCTGTTAACCCGATGGCGGCTTAATCTACTTTAATCGAATTAATATTTTTTTTATGGAGACCGTTGACGTTAGGGGTTCTCAAAACTGAAACTCCTGATTAGTTTCTTGAATTACCTCTAGGGCCTCTTAAATATCTATTTCCAATATCCAAGATACATGTGTGTGAGCATAGTAAATATTTCACTACCCCAGACTGAAGTCAATAAATTTCCCTCTTACAGTCGTTACATGACCATGAAACAATATTTGTTATTCAATAATTCATCCAATTAACCCGAAGTTATGCAATGTCATTCATGTTGGGGCAAGAGCTGCAACTGAAAGGAATGAGGGAAAGGGAGATAGAGCAAAGGAGTGTTTGCTAGCAAGTTCAATTGCACTTTCGAATTGGCTGTTGAACAAGCAATTTTATGAGTTGCAAATTGCAACATTGCTATATGTGGGTGTACTTGTGTGCAGCAGTAGTGGTAAGCATTTTCTAGAGTCACTACTGATGATACTTATACTTTCAAACTAGCCTCCAAGAAAAATAACTGCTGCATTAGGATCCTTAACATGGATGAAAAGATTTCACAATGACATAGTTATATTTAGCATTCGCACACAAACACACGCATATATTTACATTAATACCAGTGAAGCAATACCAATGACATCAAACAATGTCACGATTGTTTGTTACCACTAATCCAGTCAATAGCTAAAAGCTTTGAAGCAGTAGTTGTGATGACATTTTACCAACAGCGTGTTCTAGGGATGCCACTCAACATGAATTTCGTTTGAAGTTGTCGTAGATGTTGTATATGATCCAGCATAACATAAGTGACATGAAGGATACTTGGATGCGTAGCTATTTTTACCGAGACGGTCAGCAACTGTATATAGAGTGGCTTTAAAGGAATATGTGTCCTTTTGTCAAGAGCAAAAATATATGCTTTAGAATTTATAGCCGAAGCAACATGATGGTACACTCTTCAATAAGAGCTGCCGAATGTATTCTATAGGTAGCGTGCCTACCAGAGGCCTTCTATAGATAGAAGATCTAACTGAGGCCTCCTCTAAATATGGAGGATCTACCCAAGGTAGGGGAGCTCAAGAAGCTGTCGGAGAATAACTGACTTAAAAAAGATAACAAAGAGAACGAGGTTATTAACGCTTTTAAACAAGGGTACCAGTTCCATGCATGGGCAGCTATAACCCAAGGTCTACTATATATAGAAAGTTTACAAGAGGAATTCTATTGTTAGAACATCTACTATAATTTTCCTATAGATAGAGGATCTCCAAAAGGTCTACAATGGATAGCAGATCTCCCAGAGGACTATAATATATATAGAGGATCACCCAAGAGATATACTATGGTTAGAAAATCTATCAGAAGTTTCCTATAGATTGATGACGCACCAGAGATCTACTATGGTCTCCTGTGTATATGGAGCATCTACCAGAGGACTACTATAGGACCCATCACAGGTCCCCAAGAGATAGAAGACCCATTGGAGGCTTTTTAAATATAGAATATACGTCCAATACCTATATATTGAACCCATCAGAGACTTCTCTAGATAGAATACCCATAAGAGGTATTCTGAATATAGAAGACCCAATAGAGGACTTCTTAAGATAGAATACCCATCGCAATACCCATAGGAAGAACCCATAAAAGGTCTCTATAGATTAAAGACACTTCAGATGTCTTTTATAGATAGAAGATTCATTAGAGATCTCTATTATTAGAAGGTTGGTCTACACCACTTATACACAAACTAGTACGATAGTGTTGATGATTAAACCCATATTCTCATTTTTTTCTTTTCGTCAGTCGTTTTTGATGGTCTACACCCTTGGCAGGCAAAAATTCTTCTATATAAGACCTACGGGACTTCTTCTAAATGGAGAAAATTACCCAGAAGTCTTCCATTGACAGAAGACACGCCAAAAGATTTCTATAGGCAGAAGACCTACTAAAAGACCTACCAGATTTTTTGTATATATAAGACCTAAGAGGTGTCTCTTACCAGAGGTCTTCTATACGTGGAATGCCTTCTGAAAGGCCTTGCAGATGAGGTGATCAATAGGAATTAAAACTGAAAGAGGTTAAATATTCTTCTTTTTCCATCCAGAAGTTTTTTATATGCCGATATCCATCTGGTAGCCATCCACATCCAGTATACCCTCCAGAGGTTTTCTATAGTCCAACGACCGGAGGATTTCAACAGACATAAAACGTAGTAAAAATTTTTAATTGATAGGGCTCTAGGGATAGAAAATACATTAGAGAACTGTTATTCACAGAGACCTTTTATGGCCAGATGACAGTCTTGAAGCCCATAAGATATTTAAAGGCATTCCCGAGATGGCTTCCCTCCAAACGTGTTCAATTGTACCAAGGTCTCCCAAAAATGTTCTATAGGCTTTTAGACAGAGGACCTTCACGAGGGCTTTAGAGGATGCGTCCCCCTTTAGTCTGTGCACCTTCTACAGTTCCTCTATGGATGAATGACCCTCCAGAGAGTTTCTATAAGTGAAATACCCTCTAATGAGGGATGACCTTGCAAACATCTCCAACAGCCCTGCTATAGGTATAATCTACCAGAGTTTCCTATAGCTGCTAGATCTACCAGCTGCCTTCTAATGTCAAGTTTTCCAGAAATTGTTGTCTTCTATATACAAGAGATCATCGAGAGGGTATCTATTAAGAGATCTACAAGTTTAAATCTTATACGTATAAAAAAACCATCTCTAAGTCTTCTAGAGATGGCAGTCCTTCTCTACTGAAGGTGTAGGGTACAAAATATGAAATCAAGCCGTCCATCATCTACAAGACATCAAATATGTTGACAACATTTTACACCATCCTTAATGCCGGTTACTCCTTCGTTTGGTTTGTTGTGTTAGCAAATTTTCAATTTCCGTTTTAATTGTTAACGACTCACACACTTTTGAAAAGAAGTTTCGTAGGCAAGTTTTAAAGAGTGTGGTGTCATATCGTTTAGAGCTCAAAACATACTGCAGCATTATGCCTTTGATGGGTACTTGCAACACTTCAAGGCGATGTACGTAATAGCAATGTCTGAGCAGAACCACCGCCTTCCCCATCACAGTTCAGTCAACAAAAATTCGAACTATTAACTAAAGACAAGGGAATTAGAGAACACAACATGGCATGTAATGTCAATAGTAATACGCAATAGCAGCAGGACATTTTTGGCTTCATTTTTTTCGTTCGTGCGTTTGTTTGTCTTTGCTTTTTGGGCAATGGTCGGAGTTATTTCACTGCTACTGCTGCTACGAACCCTTATACTTCTTTGATAGCCCCTAGCATACTGGGTAAAGAATAATAAAGCAAAGAATTTAGATCTTCTATTTTAGGGAGAAGGCGGGGGTTTGGGATGCGTTGTCCTTTTTTGGTATTCTTTATTGCATTGCTGTCAATATTACGAAGCGCAGATAAGATGCGAGAGTTAGTTAGCTTCTATGAAATAATAAACCACAATCTTGACGTTGTTGTGAGATTTTCCCTTGAGGAAATATGCTAAAAACGTGTTGCAATTAAACTTTGTTTGATGGGATGGTGTTGAGTTGTTCATCGGCAAAAAGGTTGATGGGATGTTAAACAAAACGGCGAATATTCTTTAAGAACATATTTAGGGTTGATTAAGCGTGGATAGAAATTTGTAAACTATAGTCGAAAGTGTCAAAATAAGATAGCGGCTTGATTAGGAAAATTTGACTATAACCTTAAAACTTCATTCAATAGGACAGCACTATTCTATCACATTCTTTGATAGATGCCGACTCTGAATAGACATGGAACCGTATTAATTCTCGTGTGATAGGTGGTGTACACTTCATGAAGTGTTCCGAACCGGTTACGAAACAAGATCAAAGATCATCAGAGCCCCGCGAGAGATCGTTCATCGCAGCCTTCTCAACTGCATCTGGGCAACAGCCCAGAGCTATTTTATTATTGATATTCTATACACAGAAGGTCCTCGAGAGTATTTTTGATGGCCCTTTTAAAATAGACACTATAGATGATATGTGTAACCATAAGGACTAAGAACAAGAATTTCCATTTGTTTTCCAAATTTTGTTAAACTCGCAATTGTAGATCAGAAGTATTCCAATAAGTATATTCATATAAAAAGTATTCAGTATTCAACTATGAAGTATACATTTTTACTACGAACTTAAGAAACGAATAACTACTCCATGAAAACGTGTATACTTATGTATTGACCTCTGAACATATGTTTTAATACCCTCCACCATAGCATGGAGGGTATATTAATTTTGTTTTTCCGTTTGTAACTCATCGAAATAATCATTTCCGACCCTTTAAAGTATATACATATTCTTAATCACCGCAAAATTCTATGACGATATAGCCATGTCCGTCTGTCTGTCTGTTGTAATCACTCTAGCGTCTAAACGAATTGAGATAGATCGCCAAAATTTTGCATAGAGTCGTCCTTTGTCTGCAGGCAGGTCAAGTTCGAAGATGGGCTTTATCGGTCCACGTTTAGGCATAGCTCCCATATAAGGGTACCCCCCAATCTTCGGTATTTTGAGGTTCTTGAGCGCGTTTTTCAACCGAATTCGCTGAAATTCGGTACATTGGGTTCTTATTGGGTACCAAATTTCCCCACTAAAAATTATAAATATGGGTCCATATTTTCGGATAGCCCCCATATAAGGGTACCCCCAATATTGCGGTATTTTAGGGTTCTTGAGCGCGGTTTTCAACCGAATTCGCTGAAATTCGGTACTTTGAGTTC
This sequence comes from Musca vetustissima, assembly GCF_032173495.1. NCBI lineage: Eukaryota > Metazoa > Arthropoda > Insecta > Diptera > Muscidae > Musca > Musca vetustissima. The sequence continues at coordinate 15,204 of NW_026876545.1, forward strand.
CTATTGGGTAGCAAATCTCTATACTAAAAATTATAAATATAGGTCAATTTTTTCGGTAGCCCCCATATAAGGGTGCCCCCATATAAGGGTACCCCCCAATTTTCGGTATTTTAGGGTTCTTGAGCGCAGTTTTCAACCGAATTCGCTGAAATTTGGTACATTGGGTTCTTATTGGGCACCAAATATACCCACTAAAAGTTATAAATATAGGTCCACTTTTTCTGGTAGCCCCATAGCCCCCATATAAGGTTACCCCCCAATTTTCGGTATTTTGAGGTTCTTGAGCGCGTTTTTCAACCAAATTCGCTGAAATTCGGTACATTGCGTTCTTATTGGGTACCAAATTTCCCCACTAAAAATTATAAATATGGGTCGATATTTTCGGATAGCCCCCATATAAGGGTACCCCCAATATTGCGGTATTTTAGGGTTCTTGAGCGCGGTTTTCAACCGAATTCGCTGAAATTCGGTACGTTGAGTTCTTATTGGGTAGAAAATCTCTATACTAAAAATTATAAATATAGGTCAATTTTTTCGGGTAGCCCCATGTAAGGGTAACCCCCAATTTTCGGTATTTTAGGGTTCTTGAGCGCGGTTTTCAACCGAATTCGCTGACATTTGGTACATTGGGTTCTTATTAGGTACCAAATTTCCCCACTAAAAATTATAAATATAGGTCCACTTTTTCTGGTAGCCCCCACATAATGGTACCACCCAATTTCCAGTTTTTGGGGGGTTTTGACCGGATTTTTTCACCGAATTGGCTGCAATTTAGTAATTTCAGTTATTATTGGGTAGGAAATCTCTCCACAGAAAATTATAAATAGAGGTCAATTTTTTCGGGTAGTCCCCATATAAGGGTACCTGCAATTTTCGATATTTTGAGGTTTGGTGTTTTGTAGTCGTATATGGTAACAAATCTCCCCACCAAAAATTAATAATATTCACCATATAACCCCCTTTTTATATTAAAATAGTTATATGATTTGTTCCGTGTGTTGCGGTTGGGTAGTCGTTACGGGGAATAGTCATTTTTTACCCTACAAAGACTATTTAGCCATCTGTTGCAAGCATTCCGCCTTCTAAAGGTATTGTGATAAAATAAACCTCAAACATGACGATAATGAAATATATCGGCAGTCGTTTAGGCATCTCCTCATTATATTGATACCTCCTGAAGGAAAGAATTGAGATAAACAATTAAAATATTTGGTTCAATATAGGCATATACTGGTCATTAATTAAGCATAGCCCTCATATAATGATATCCCCAAATATTCACCATTTTCCTACACTATGTAATCAATATTAGTCCCCCTTTAGGCATAGCCTCATATAACTTTGTAATCTAAATTACAGTAGTTTGAGGATTTTATACTCTACCATGCGTTATCAGTATCAGTCCACTTTTTGGATCTTGCAGATTTTAGGAAAAAAATCCCATTAAAAATTGCTGAAGTTTGTATTTGGTGTACATAATGGTTTACATAAATCGGTTTGTAGAATTACCGGTATATACCCACTTTTTGGTATGTTCCCTATATTTTCATTACATGTATCTGTCAGTATAACTATGGTGGAGAGTATCCAAAGTTCGGCCCGGCCGAACTTAACGCTTTTTCACTTGTTATTTCTTTGAACAAATGTACATCATTAATTTGTCATTATGCCATAACTCTCGATATCAGCACCACTTTCCTTATCAAGCAAAAATAACAACATTGTCTTCCTCTTCTTTCCGTCTGCCTTTTATGTCTTTTTACATTAATATTATATCACTTAAATATATAATGACTTTAAGTTGAACATATGTTTATTGCCCTCAGTACATACACACATCCATATGACATGTTTATGTGAACATACACACAAAGTATTTCCAAAAAAGAGAAGAGGAGAGACAAAAAGCTTTTAAGTGACACAGCATGTCAGCAGGACAATAGAATCAAAATAATACGACACCATGAAGACAATATAAAGTAAGAGATGAAGATACTGTGATGATGAAGAAGAAAACAGATACAACAATTGAAATAAAAATAATATTACAATTACTGTTGAATAGAGAACAAAACCAACAGCAAGTTCAACATATGCCCGGCATCAAGCCAAAAAAGAAAAATATTTGAAAATAACACAAGCGAGCCGAGGCGAAAGGAAATAAATAACACAACACTGCCGTAACAGAAACGACAAAAAACAACATAAAGAAGAACTGTAATGGATGTCCTTCATTCATAGATATAAGTCTGGGCTCTTGCATTTTGACAATAAAATAAATGACCACACTTTTATATAAATATAAGTATTTGCAAGATGGAAGAAGAGAAAGAACATCACACTTGCACACAAACATACCACTTGCGTGAAAAACATACGTTCTGTCTGTGATATCAACCATCATGGATGCAACATTGAGAAATATTGAAACATGAAAAGTCGTCAAACAAAGGAATGATATGTGATAGATTGGAAGGCGTCGAATAAGAAATACAACGGACAGGGATAGTACATCAGAAGTTCTGGAAGAGTTTCAAAGGGAATTTAGTTTGGTTGGGTCGAATGATAGCTCACCTATAATGTGGACCCACTGTGGTACAGGGTATTATATCTTTGTGCATATGTATGTAACAGGCAAAAGGAAACGAGATAGACGCATGGTTCCTCCTGAGAATATGCATAGAATCCATGTATTTTTGTGAACAAAGTACAGGTCGCATTTATGATCCGATTTGGATGAAATTTGGCACAGGTCATGTATTTGGCCCAAGGACGAACCCTATTGAAATTGGAAAAATCGGTTCAGATTTAGATATAGCTCCCATATATATTTTCGCCCGATTTAATGTAAATGGTGCACCATAGTCCCTATATATCTCTCGATTAGCACGAAATTTGGCACAGCGTAATGAATTAGGCCTAGAATGATGTGTGTTAGATTTCCTGAAAATCGGTTCAGATTTAGATATAGCTCCCATATATATTTTCGTCCGATTTAATGTAAATGGTGCACCAAAGTCCCTATATATCTCTCGATTTGCACGAAATTTTGCACAGTGTAATGTAATAGGCCTAGAATGATGTGTGTTAAGTTTCCTGAAAATCGGTTCAGATTCAGATATAGCTCCCATATATATTTTCGTCCGATTTAATGTAAACGGTGCAACAAAGTCCCAATATATCTTTCGATTTGCACGAAATTTAGCACAGCGTAATGAATTAGGTCTAGAATGATGTGTGTTAAGTTTCCTGAAAATCGGTTCAGATTTAGATATAGCTCACATATATATTTTCGTCCGATTTAATGTAAATGGTCCACCAAAGTCCCTATATATCTTTCGATTTGCACGAAATTTGGCACAGGGTAATGAATTAGATGTGTTAAGTTTCCTGAAATCGTTGAAATCGGTTCAGATTTAGGTATAGCTTCTATATCTGGCCAAATGATAAATTTAGTATAGGTTGCAGAATGACATATTTATGAATCCAATTTCATTTTACTGGTCCTTTAAAAATGCGACGTCTGTTAGGATTCATTTGTCGAATTAGGGTATCATATAGTCTGCCCCGTCCGACTTTACTACTTGCCTTACTGGTTATATATGCAGCAGGGATACAAATACTTATAAATGGGCTGGATATTTATGGTAAGATTTTCCACGCAATTAGAACTTAAAATATTAAAATGAAACCAACCCGCGTCTGTAATCCTAAACATAACGTCGTTAGGTTCAACCTGGGCGAAATTTTATTTTTTTATACCCTCCTCCACGTGGTGTGCATACAATATTCCATAAATTTGTCGTGACGTTTATATGGAGAACTATGTTATTGCATTATGTTGTAACAGGTTTTCGGGTTGGAAAAACTGGGGTAGAAACTTCAAATTGTGAAAATTAAACTTAAAACTATATTGAATTATTTCTAAAAAATATTCGCCAGGAATCTGATATAACAGAATATAGTCACTACGATTTGAATATACTGACCAATTATTTCTTTCCCTTCGTAAGTAGCGACACAGCATTGGAAAAAATAATATATCTGATAATGGGTATCTGTTGTTTTGTTTGATGTTGTTCATAAAAATAGCTCACTTTTGTTCATCACCTTCGTCAGATATCAGTTTCACCACATCTTTCATCACAAATACATTGAAAATTTTGTTTCTTGTTTTTCTATCCTGCTCCCGAATGTTTTCGCATTTGTTTTCCTTATAAGGTACTGACAGATAAAGGCAATATATCTTGATATCATCACCATCTCCATTATTCACTTCTGGAGTTCAGGGAAAGCAATACACCATAACCACATTGAAGACATGTTGAATGAAATGTCCGAATGGCTGGAGGGAAAATACAAGCTCTTGAAATAAAGTGACGCCAATGGGATCCATTTGGGTTTCCCGATTATTTGTTTCATGGTGTAATGGTTTTATGTGATACTGACATACTGTGATAGCTGTGATTTCTTGCTCAGAGATGGAAAAGCGAAAAAAACGGACGCCATATCCTTGCTGGATGGCTTCAATAAAACTGCGTGTCCAGAATTTGAACTTGCATTTCTTTCAAGATGGATGGATGTATGACTGCAGTCGTCATCGTTGTTGTAAATTCTCAATGAGACGCCAAAGTGAATGTTACTTGTGT
>NW_026876546.1:0-20212 GCF_032173495.1 Musca vetustissima
TGGTCAAAATCATACTGAATTAAGTCTAGAATGATGTGTACTATATTTCGTGAAAATCGGTTCAGATTTAGGTATAGCTCACAAATATATATTTTTGCCCTATTTAATGTAAATGTTGTACCAATGTATCTACATATTTCCCGATTGGCACGAAATTTGGCATGACGTACTGAACTAAGTCTACAATGATGTGTGTTAAGTGTCGTGCAAATCGGATCAGATTAAATATAGCTCCCATATATATTTTTTGGTCCGATTTAATGTAAATGGTGCACCAAAGGCCCTATATATTTTCCGATTGGCACGAAATATAGCATAACGTACTGAACTAAGTCGAAAATGATGTGTGCAAAGTTTCGTGAAAATGGGTTCAGATTTAGATATAGCTCCCACATACATTTTCGTCCGATTTTAGGTAAATAGTGCCCCAAAGTCGCTAAATACCCTTCGATTTGCACGAAATTCGGCATAGTGTACTAAATTGAGTCTAGAACGATGTGTAGTTCATGTCGGAGAGATCGGTTTATATTTTGATATAGCTCCTATATATATTTTCGTTCGATTTTATGTAAATGGTGCACCGAAGTAACTTTATATGTTTCGATTTACACGGAATTAAGTCTAGAACGATGTGTGTTAAATTTCATGAAAATCGGTTAAGATTAGATTAGATTTTCGTCCAATTTTTTGTAAATGGTGCACCATAGTCCCTTTATCCTTCGGTTTGCACGAAATTTGAAATTGAGACTAGAATGATGAGTAGTAAGTTTCAAGAAGAGCGGTTTAGATTTCGATATACCTCCCATTTATATTTTCGTCCGATTTTATGTAATTAGTCCCCCTAAGTCCCTATATATCCTTCGATTTGCACGAAATTTAGCATAGCGTGCTGAATTGAGTCTAGAATAGTGTGTGGTAAGTTTCGTGAAAATCGGTTCAGATTTCGATATAACTCCCACATATATATTCGTCCGATTTTACGTAAATGGCTCACCAAACTCCTTATGTTTGTCGGACTAACACGAAATTTTGCACAACGTATCAAATCGAGACTTGAATGACGTTATTACGTTTTTTTTATTGGTGCAGATGCAGCCATAGCTTTCTTATGTAGTTCGAACGGGTGTCTGAGATTGAGATTCAATTTTTAACATTAATATGGTGAAGGGTATGATATAGGCGCCCCAGTCCGACTTTACTACTTTCCTTACTAGTTTTTGGATTGGATTTTGCTTTCCTGTATTTATCAACCCCCAACTTCCTCGCTGCACGTGTTATTTGGTTGAATTTTTTAAATAACATAAATTACATTTTTTCAAATTTATACTTTAAAGTAACTATGTACTAACAAACTTCCTGTAATAATATACAGGCTACGGTAGAATTCTATTTATAGCTATATCCTGTTACGGTCCATTTTTTCTGAACTGTGTCATTCACCCAATACTCCTCCTCCTACAAACACTTATATCACTCACAGTAACGAACAAACTTGGTATATATACTGGTAATACTGTCATACATTTTAACCAACCATTCAGTAACATCCGTCCATATATACATATATATACATGTGTACATATATATCGACTATATGTTCAAGTAGCGGAAGGAACAAAATATTATTGTTTAAAAACTTTGACCATTATGGCAACAAAGAGAAAATTCAATTTGGATTTTGTTTCTACTTTATTTTCATTTTTTTTTGTTTTGTGCTTTGCTATATAGTCCAGTTTTCTTTTTTTCGTTTTTTTTTTTGCTTTTGTCACAGATGACAAACTAGAGATTTGCTATTTTTTCGTGTTTGCAGTTTCTTTTGTTTGTTTGGTGGATGCGACCATCTATCTTTTTTTTGTGTGGGGGGTCCTCTAAAAATAAATTTCGTTTTTTTGTTCGGTTTTCTCGGTTCTTTCTACATGAACATATTATATAAGTTTTCCGGTGTGTATTTGGAATACTTAGTACTTAGGTGGCGAATAAATTTTTGTGAAAAAAAAAGACAGCAAGTGAGAATTTTAGAAAACTTTACTGTGATAAGAATTTGTGGCAATGTCACAAAAAGTAACTGGTCAAGATTTAAATTTATCTTGTTGGAAATGTGGTAGCTCTTTGCCTAAAATAAAACTTCAGTAGTGTTGGCGGTTTATTTGGGATACCATTTGTATTTTGTTTTTGCAAAATAGTCAGGCTGAATCCCAGTTTGTTGTTTTTATAAAAAACAACTATTTATTAGTGGGGAATGTATGGCATTGTTTGCCGAGGGGTAAGGCAGGGAAGACTATAGTTTCGGATCACGCCACTGATCCTCATCAGTTCCCTTAGTTTTTTGTTGGGATATTCTCCCCAGAAGCTATTGCTTCTATACAAAAAACCTTTCATACCCAAATGTCTCTTGTAACAAAGCGAAGTACTTAGCTGACCAACGACATAAACTGCATGAGAATTTCGCTGGAGCCTCACTTCGAGGTTAACAAGGCATTTACAAACAATACCACACCTTTCCCACTGTTGTGTGTTGTCACATCGCGACAAATGCACACAACGACTTTGTTGGTGTTGCTAGTGTACAGCAACAGACCAAACAGTTTAACCGTGCCTGCGTCTACAACTTCAGTAGTGTTGGCGGTTTATTTGGGATACCATTTGTATTTTGTTTTTGCAAAATAGTCAGGCTGAATCCCAGTTTGTTGTTTTTATAAAAAAAAAATTTAAAAAATATGTATGTTGCCAAGACACCATAAGATTAGAAAAATTGAGGATTTCTACAGACAGAAGGAATTAAAGAGTTTTTAGACCTTAAAAGACCTACTTATAGAAAATATTATTGCAAAGCTTGCAGTCAAGTCTATCTTTAGGTTACATATATTTAGAACCTTTCCACAATACATCTTTAGCGAACTTGTAGAATAGATGAACAGGTCCCATATATAAACCCTATTGAAGAACTTCTATAAATATCCTAAAACGGAATATTGGAGACCGTGGTATCATAGAGGAATAAGTCTCCTTCTCAATGCACAAGATCCTGGAAAAGACCCACTAAAAACTCATTGGCACATTCCACCTATGCGTCGACTATAATGCCTATTCGACAGCCCATTCAGAGGGGTTTAAAGCCATGTCTCCGTTCGGCATTCCTGCAAAATTAATACGGCTATGCAGATTAATTTTAAGTGGTCGAACATTGCGAGCGGTAACATACACCTTTGAACGAATTGAGAAGCAGCCTACCAAAGTGGAACTGACAGTAAATGGCGAGAAGACCAAGATGGTGATATCAACGCTCAAGACATCGCAGACTCGGACCAATTGTGGAACTTGAAAACTACAGTTTCGAGGTAGTAAACGATTTTATACACCTCGGTACCGCCATAACTCAAAATCCTATGTAGCACATTCTACTTAAAAATATCGATATGGATCCACTTTATAAGATAGCCCCCATATAACCATAATCCCCATTATTATACCCTTCACCACACTGTGATACAGGGTATTATGTCTTTGTACATATTTTTGTAACAGGCAAAAGGAAACAAGATAGACCCATGGTTCCTTTTGAGAATATGCACAGAATCACTTTCTAAGTCGATTGCTATTTGTGCATGTCCGTCCGTCCATATATTTTTGAGAACAAAGTATAGGTCCCATTTACGATCCGATTCGGATGAAATTTGACACAGTTCACTTATTTGGCTCAAGGACGAACCCTATTGAAATTGGAGAAAATCCATTCAGATTTAAATATAGCTCCCATATATATTTTCGTCCGATTTTATGTAAATGATGCACCAAACTCCCAATATTTGTCCGATTGGGACAAAATTTTGCACAGAGTATTGAATCAGATCCATACTATATATGCGAAGTTTTGTTGGAATCGGTTCAGATTTAGGTATAGATTCATCCGATTTTATGTGAATGATGCACCAAACTCCCATTATTTTTCCGATTGGGACAACATTTTGCACAGAGTATTGAATTAGGTCCACACTGATATGTACGAAGTTTTGTTGGAATTGGTTCAGATTTAGATATAGCTCCCATATATACTTTTGTCCGATTTTAGGTAAATTGAGCACCAAACTCAAAATATTGGTCCGATTGGGACAACATTTTGCACAGAGTACTGAATTAGGTCCACTCTGATGTCTGCGAAGTTTTGTTAGAATCAGTTCAGATTTAGATATAAATCCCATATATAGTTTCGTCCGATTTTTTGTGAATGATGCATCAAACTCCCAATATTTGGCCGATTGTGCAAAATTTTTCATAGCGAATGTAATTGAGGAAAAAATGATGTGTGATAAGGTTTGTTGAAATCGGTTCAGATTTTAAATATATATGTCTTATATATGGGCGTATGTTTGTTCGTTTTACAAAAAACAAATGGTGTATGCAACGGTTGCTCAATTAGGTCCATGTGTTTATACATAGATCCCATACAAAATTTTACACGATTTCATACAATAGTACACCAAAGAATCGAAGTCTGTCCGTTTGACATGCAATTTTTTCAGAATGGTATGTGTATGGGGTTTTCTCCATTGGTTCAAATCTATCTATATAGATAGCACATTTAATTTCGCCCGATTCCACCTCAATGGTGCTCCAAAGATTCTAGGTCTGTTTTATCTACAGGATGTTGTATACATTAACATCTCTTGTGAGTACACAAAGTGGTGAAGGGTATCATAGTCGGCCCCGTCCGATTTTTGAACTTTCCTTACTGGTTTTTATCAATCAAATTTACTATAATTTAGAATTTTAATAATTTTGAATTCTACCGATATCGGTTAGATTTTTAGGATAGCTCCGATATATCGATATCGATGATTCTGGCACGTTTTTATAGGGTATTCGATCTTCCTACCATAAATAATCCATGACAAAGCCCGTCATTTATGAAGGTTCCATGAAGGGTATAAAAAGTTCAATATATATTTTTTGATGAACTAATATTGCTCTGGAGCATTTGGTTTACATGGACGCGCAATATATTGAGGACTTGAATATAAAACTTGAAGGGCAAGAAAATTAATTCACATGATTTTCATGTTGTTGTTTTTAGAATTAAAGATAAGTCCTTCTTTTCGGCGATCATTATTTCCCATCACTGGACCATCCGAGTTACAAAAATTTTAACGAAATTCGAACGAGTACCTGTATGGCTCTGGTATGAATTGGGATTATTAACTTCGTATACAAATGAAAAAAAGGTTGACATATGAAATTCGTTTTTTTTTTTTTTGAAATTCCTATATTTTCGATGTCGTCTATATCTGCAAGAATTGTTGAGATTTTCACTTGAAAATTCAATGGGACATTCTTTAATTAGTGTAGGTTCAAATTAAATTTGTGGGGGTCCTTAAGGGACTTTGGAGTACCAAACTCGTCTTATTTATATATAATATCAATAATATCAAGAAAGTATGGATGAAGGTCTAGAAGTAACTGAAAAATTTAATCTGATTTTTTGTTTTATAGATTTATCTTCATGCACTCACAGTAAGAAAAGTGACAGACACATAACAACAGTTTTTAAAATTTCATTGTACATACGTTGAATAGACACATAAAAGCAGATACGAACATCGACACACACACACTCACAAATAGTTAATACTTAAGGGAAAAACAACTAACTACCACATCAACAAATAGATGGAATTCCGCAATGGGAAAAAATTGCCACAATATGGCGTTGCTTTTTTGGAGATTTTTTTTTTATTTTCGAAAATTGTTTTCTCTTTGTTTGTCTTCAACTACTGTCTCTCAGGCATTTTATTTGTCTACTTACACAAACACACACATCCACACACCACCCATGTTGAGAATTATAGTTTTGTATTCGGACAATTTATATTGGAATTTCAATTTCATTTTTATGAAGCACAGCTGCCGGTCATTAAAAACGAAAATTCGGGCAAACGACCAAATGAATCCTCTCGTATCGTATCCCTCAAACCATATATTTTTGTGTTTTGTTACAAAGAGGAAAAATGAAACGAAAAAAAAAACTAAAATCCCATCACAAAAGAGCTGGGAGAAAACAAAAAACAGCAATGGACAATCTGTAAGCCAAGAAAAAAAAACAACAAATTACAAAAAAAATTTATATTTTTTTTTTGTAAAAAAGAACTCTGAAACAAGAGCAATTATTGTGGTAGTTATGAATGTGTGTGAGTTTGAGCGTGTTTGTTGGCCGGTTGGTGGGTTACTTGCCTGACTGGGTTAATGTCAAGTTTGTTGTTGAATGTCATGTTTAGTTTTTTTTGAATTTGAATTTTAAGCCGTTATTGTTATGCAAATTATTAATTATGGCCAGTCGTCGGAGGCAAACAAGAAGAAGAAGAAGGAAATCATCACAATAATGACTGGGGCATAAAACAGTCATCATCATCAGCATTACCATTAGCATTGCCGTAATCACAGTATAGCTTGGTGCGGGTAATCACTCACTCACACACCATCACGCTCTCATTCAAATACACACCAAAACTAAAAAAGGGAAAGGCATGACTGCCTGCGGTTATTGTGGCAAAAGGACGATTTGTCCTGTCCTCATTTTTTGTGGCTTTTGTTGTTGTTGATGGTGTGTGCTGTTCGTTAATTCCTGTGACCTTGCGGGAAATTAATTTTGGAATTTTTCGGTGTGCTGACGTATATGGGTGATTATTATGAATACTAATAACAGTAATCCGTGCCAGAATAAAAGTTTTATTTATGTCCTGTGACCTCGTCCACATCCACCTTCTTCTCTTTTTACTCCTTCTCCATACCTTTCTTTGCTGTTATTTTAAGTTTTATTTTATGTTATGGTCAATTTGTTTGTAACGCCCTGACATAATCACCTAAAATTAATTGTGAACGGAAATAGTAACAGCAGTTATTAACGTTATGATTAATGACTATTGAAAATATGAATTGAATTAGAAAAGAAAGTAAAGTATTTTTTTGCCTTGTGTTTTGTGAATTCTATTTATAATTCGTCAGTGCCAAACATTTATAATTTTTCATGGATAATTATTATAAATTATTATAACAGATTGATCAAGGCAGAAATTGAGTTTTTAAAATCTTTTTTTTTCTATTACAGAAATGTTTGTTTGTTGGTCAACATAAAATAATTTTGGGGGTTTCCAACTACTATTGCTTTAAGGACCATAAAATAAAAGTAATGATTGTTTTGTTGTTTTGTGCCCTTTAAACTTTTGCATTTTGTAAAGCTTTTGTTTTCAAGGACTTTATTGTAGTCCTGGAAAAATATTTCATAAAGAATCTACACGTTAAATATTCCTTGAAAAATATTTTATAAAGAATCCACGCCTTAAATATTCCTTGAAAAATATTTTATGAAGAAACCACGCCTTAAATAGTCCTTGAAATAATACAATTTAAAAATCCACAAACCACTTCGAAAATATCCTTTAAAAAATCCACGCCTTAAAAAATCCTTGAAATAATACAATTTAAAAATCCACGATCCACGCCTCTAGAGGTTTTGGTCCTTGAAAAATATTCTTTAAAAAATCCACGCCTCTAGAGGTTTTGGTCCTTGAAAAATATTCTTTAAAAAATCCACGCCTCTAGAGGTTTTGGTCCTTGAAAAATATTCTTTAAAAAATCCACGCCTCTAGAGGTTTTGGTCCTTGAAAAATATTCTTTAAAAAATCCACGCCTCTAGAGGTTTTGGTCCTTGAAAAATATTCTTTAAAAAATCCACGCCTCTAGAGGTTTTGGTCCTTGAAAAATATTCTTTAAAAAATCCACGCCTCTAGAGGTTTTGGTCCTTGAAAAATATTCTTTAAAAAATCCACGCCTCTAGAGGTTTTGGTCCTTGAAAAATATTCTTTAAAAAATCCACGCCTCTAGAGTTGACGGACCTTCAAAAATATTCTTTAAAAGATCCACGCCTCCTGAAGAGCCTAGATAAAAAATATTCTTTAACCCTTCAAAAATATTCTTTAAAAAATCCACGCCTCTTTTAGAGCCTTGAAAAAATATTCTTTAAAAAATCCACGCCTCTAGAGTTGACGGACCTTCAAAAATATTCTTTAAAAAATCCACGCCTCTAGAGTTGACGGACCTTCAAAAATATTCTTTAAAAATCCACGCCTCTAGAGTTGACGGACCTTCAAAAATATTCTTTAAAAAATCCTAGAGTTGACGGACCTTAAAAAATATTCTTTAAAAAATCCACGCCTCTAGTGTTGACGGACCTTAAAAAATATTCTTTAAAAAATCCACGCCTCTAGAGTTGACGGACCTTCAAAAATATTCTTTAAAAAATCCACGCTTAGAGCCTTCCAAACCCTTCAAAAATATTCTTTAAAAAATCCACGCCTCTAGAGTTGACGGACCTTCAAAAATATTCTTTAAAAAATCCACGCCTCTAGAGTTGACGGACCTTCAAAAATATTCTTTAAAAAATCCACGCCTCTAGAGTTGACGGACCTTCAAAAATATTCTTTAAAAAATCCACGCCTCTAGAGTTGACGGACCTTCAAAAATATTCTTTAAAAAATCCACGCCTCTAGAGTTGACGGACTTTCAAAAATATTCTTTAAAAAATCCACGCCTCTAGAGTTGACGGACCTTCAAAAATATTCTTTAAAAAATCCACGCCTCTAGAGTTGACGGACCTTCAAAAATATTCTTTAAAAAATCCACGCCTCTAGAGTTGACGGACCTTCAAAAATATTCTTTAAAAAATCCACGCCTCTAGAGTTGACGGACCTTCAAAAATATTCTTTAAAAAATCCACGCCTCTAGAGTTGACGGACCTTCAAAAATATTCTTTAAAAAATCCACGCCTCTAGAGTTGACGGACCTTCAAAAATATTCTTTAAAAAATCCACGCCTCTAGAGTTGACGGACCTTCAAAAATATTCTTTAAAAAATCCACGCCTCTAGAGTTGACGGACCTTCAAAAATATTCTTTAAAAAATCCACGCCTCTAGAGTTGACGGACCTTCAAAAATATTCTTTAAAAAATCCACGCCTCTAGAGTTGACGGACCTTCAAAAATATTCTTTAAAAAATCCACGCCTCTAGAGTTGACGGACCTTCAAAAATATTCTTTAAAAAATCCACGCCTCTAGAGTTGACGGACCTTCAAAAATATTCTTTAAAAAATCCACGCCTCTAGAGTTGACGGACCTTCAAAAATATTCTTTAAAAAATCCACGCCTCTAGAGTTGACGGACCTTCAAAAATATTCTTTAAAAAATCCACGCCTCTAGAGTTGACGGACCTTCAAAAATATTCTTTAAAAAATCCACGCCTCTAGAGTTGACGGACCTTCAAAAATATTCTTTAAAAAATCCACGCCTCTAGAGTTGACGGACCTTCAAAAATATTCTTTAAAAAATCCACGCCTCTAGAGTTGACGGACCTTCAAAAATATTCTTTAAAAAATCCACGCCTCTAGAGTTGACGAACCTTCAAAAATATTCTTTAAAAAAATCCACGCCTCGATGAAACCTTAAAAAATATTCTTTAAAAAACACACCTCGGTTAAGCTTCGATGAAACCTTCAAAAATATTCTTTAAAAAATCCACGCCTCTATAGGTGATGGTCCTTCGAAAATATTCTTTAAAAAATCCACGCCTCTATAGGTGATGGTCCTTCGAAAATATTCTTTAAAAAATCCACGCCTCTAGAGTTGACGCAAAAATATTCTTTAAAAAATACACGCCTCTAGAGTTGACGGACCTTCAAAAATATTCTTTAAAAAATCCACGCCTCTAGAGTTGACGGATCTTTAAAAATATTCTTTAAAAAATCCACGCCTCTAGAGGTTGACGTACCTTCAAAAATATTATTTAAAAAATCCACGCCTCTATAGTTGACGGACCTTCAAAAATATTCTTTAAAAAATCCACGCCTCTAGAGTTGACGGACCTTCAAAAATATTCTTTAAAAAATCCACGCCTCTAGAGTTGACGGACCTTCAAAAATATTCTTTAAAAAATCCACGCCTCTAGAGTTGACGGAACTTCAAAAACATTCTTTAAAAAATCCACGCCTCTAGAGTTGACGGACCTTCAAAAATATTCTTTAAAAAATCCACGCCTCTAGAGTTGACGGACCTTCAAAAATATTCTTTAAAAAATACACGCCTCTAGAGTTGACGGACCTTCAAAAATATTCTTTAAAAAATCCACGCCTCTAGAGTTGACGGACCTTTAAAAATATTCTTTAAAAAATCCACGCCTCTAGAGTTGACGGACCTTCAAAAATATTCTTTAAAAAATCCACGCCTCTAGAGTTGACGGACCTTCAAAAATATTCTTTAAAAAATCCACGCCTCTAGAGTTGACGGACCTTCAAAAATATTCTTTAAAAAATCCACGCCTCTAGAGTTGACGAACCTTCAAAAATATTCTTTAAAAAATCCACGCCTCTAGAGGTTTTGGTCCTTCAAAAATATTCTTAAAAAATCCACGCCTCTATAGGTGATGGTCCTTCAAAAATATTCTTTAAAAAATCCACGCCTCTATAGGTAATGGTCCTTCAAAAATATTCTTTAAAAAATCCACGCCTCTAGAGGTGATTGTCCTTCAAAAATATTCTTTAAAAAATCCACGCCTTTTTTTCATCAAATTTTTGAATTTTAATTTACACCATCGATGATACATGTTTTATTATTTATTCTGAAGACCTTTGAAAAATATTCTTTATAAAAGCCACGACCTCGGTTAACCATTAAACATAGTCTTTAAAAAAAATATTCTTTAAAAAAAATATTCTTTAAAAAAATATTATTATGTTTATGATTTTTCGACCTTTTGAATGTTTAATAAATTAGAGATGGTTGATCGAGCTTGAGGTCAATGTTTTTTTATTTATTTATTATTTTCCAATATTTCGAAATTCGTTGAATTTCATCTTCAGGGAAGTTGATTTTTAAATAACAAACATTAAATAATTAGCTTAAAAACTAGCGTAGTGTGACTACCACGGTCAAAAGGTGCAATAATAACTTTTGACCGTGGTAGTCACACTACGCTAGTTTTAAGCTAATTATTTAATGTTTGTTATTTAAAAATCAACTTCCCTGAAGATGAAATTCAACGAATTTCGAAATATTGTAAAATAATAAATAAATACAAAACATTGACCTCAAGCTCGATCAACCATCTCTAATTTAAAAAAATATTCTTTAAAAAAATCCATGCGTCGGTTAATCCTTAAAAAAATATTCTTTAAAAAAATCAACGTCCCGGTTAACCCTTAAAAAATATTTTTTAAAAAATCCACACATCAAATGACTTTTGAAAAATATTCTTTAAAAAGTCAACTATTGAAAAAATGGTTTTTGTGCCAATTTTTTTATACATGATTGATTGTAATCAGTACAGACTTCGAAATTATTTCGTTGATGTGAAGAAAAAAATAAAAATTCAACACAAAATCCCACAAATGACTTTTAAAGAGCTTAACTCAATTTTATACACGTTGATGTTAAGTCAGTTAGAGCTTAAGGTATTTGAATACAGATTTTTTTGTTCGACAACAACAAAAAGAAGCTATTACTGAAGTTACTTCGGTAAGTCCATATAAACCGATTGTTAAACTTTGATGGAAAAATAGAAAGGAAACATGTGTTACTACTGGTGGTGGAAAAATGAAACAAACAAAATATAATTCTCCAAAATAAAAATCTATTTTATATGAATGGAAGCAATCCTATTAAAGTTTTAATTCCCAAAACAATTTTCTATTTATTGTATTTCTATAATATTTTCAAGAGAAACATTTTGTGAGAAAGTATTTCGTTTCATATTGATAATGTAACATAGTTTAACTACAAACTTTATATGGTTTTCATTATAATGTCCATTATCTTCCAAAAAAAAAAAACTAGACGAAGAAAAAAACTTTGTGAAATTCCACACACATCCATCCTCCAATTCCCGGGTACATGATTGTGCTCATTTTACATTACCTATTAACAAACCATCGCCGCCGCTTAAAAGCTCATAAACCATTTATAAATTCTAATTAGAAATTCTATGACCACTAAATCCTTTCGATGCTTTCGAATGTTGTACGGCTAGGTTGGCTCAATTTAGCCCCACACAAGCAACAAACACCACCTCGATACATACACACCCACTCACACGCCCATACAATTAATCCATTGAACGAGTAATTTTAAAGCAACGGAAGGGTTGTTCTGCCCTCTGTTTCGATGTACATTTTTGGTATGGCCAAAATACAAGAACAACAACTACTCGTACCACAAAAACTAATTACCAACAAAACATGACATATCAATTACCAGCCAGTTAACAACAAGTGGCCAAGTGAACAACTACTACCAATGGTGGTGTGGTGTTGTTGTAAATGTCTTGTTTGGTATTTTGTTTTTCCTAATCAAAGTTTTAGTAAAAAGTTGGGAATGTTAAACAGCAGTTCGGTGATAAGTAAATAATAATTACAGCTATTACAGTTTTTTGTACATACAGAAATATGTATCATCGATGGTGTAGATAACCAATTTTTATTTAAAAAAAAATATAACGAAAAATTAAGGCGTGAATATTTTTGAAGAAAATTTTTGAACGGCTATCACCTTTAGATGAATTTTTTGAATGACCACAACCTCTAGAGTCGAGGATTTTTTAAAGAATATTTATGAACGTTACCTCTATCATCACCTCTAGAGGCGTGGATTTTTTAAAGAATATTTTTGAAGGACCATCACCTCTAGAGGCGTGGATTTTTTAAAGAAAATTTTTGAAGGACCATCACCTCTAGAGGCGTGGATTTTATAAAGAATATTTTTGAAGGACCATCACCTCTAGAGGCGTGGATTTTATAAAGAATATTTTTGAAGGACCATCACCTCTAGAGGCGTGGATTTTTTAAAGAATATTTTTGAAGGACCATCACCTCTAGAGGCGTGGATTTTTTAAAGAATATTTTTGAAGGACCATCACCTCTAGAGGCGTGGATTTTTTAAAGAATATTTTTGAAGGACCATCACCTCTAGAGGCGTAGATTTTATAAAGAATATTTTTAAAGGACCATCACCTCTAGAGGCGTGGATTTTTTAAAGAATATTTTTGAAGGACCCTCACCTCTAGAGGCGTGGATTTTTTAAAGAATATTTTTGAAGGACCATCACCTCTAGTGGCGTGGATTTTTTAAAGAATATTTTTGAAGGACCATCACCTCTAGAGGCGTGGATTTTATAAAGAATATTTTTGAAGGACCATCACCTCTAGAGGCGTGGATTTTATAAAGAATATTTTTGAAGGACCATCACCTATTTTTTTTTGAGACCATCACCTACAAGGCGTGGATTTTTTAAAGAATATTTTTTCAGAGACCATCACCTACAAGGCGTGATTTTTTTAAAGAATATTTTTTTCGAGACCATCACCGTGGATTTTTTAAAGAATATTTTTCAGAGACCCAAACACTGCGTGGATTTTGTAAAGAATATTTTTTTCAGAGGCAATCACCTACAAGGCCTGGATTCTTTAAAGAATATTTTTTCAGAGACCATCACCTACAGGGCCTGGATTTTTTAAAGAATATTTTTCTAGGGCCAACTGAGGCCTGGATTTATTAAAGAATATTTTTTCAGAGACCATCACCTACAAGGCCTGGATTTTTTAAAGAATATTTTTCAGGAACCTTTACAAGGCGTGGATTTATTAAAGAATATTTTTTCAGGGACTTTCACAAGGTGTGGATTTTATAAAGGATATTTTTTCAGAGACCTTCACAAGGCGTTGATTTTTTAAAGAATATTTTTTCAGGGACCTTCACAAGGCGTGGATTTTTAAAGAATATTTTTTCAGGGACCTTCACAAGGCGTGGATTTTTTAAAGAATATTTTTTCAGTGACCTTCACAAGGCGTGGATTTTTTAATGAATATTTTTTCAGGGACCTTCACAAGGCGTGGTATTTTTAATGAATATTTTTTCAGTGACCTTCACAAGGCGTGGATTATTTAAAGAATATTTTTTCAGGGACCTTCACGAGGCGTGGTATTTTTAATGAATATTTTTTCAGGGACCTTCACGAAGCGTTGTTTTTTTAATGAATATTTTTTCAGGGACCTTCACGAGGCGTGGATTTTTTAAAGAATATTTTTCAGGGACATTCACAAGGCGTGGATTTTTTAAAGAATATTTTTTCAGGGACCTTCACAAGGCGTGGATTTTTTAATGAATATTTTTTCAGGGACCTTCACGAGGCGTGGTTTTTTAATGAATATTTTTTCAGTGACCTTCACAAGGCGTGGATTTTTTAATGAATATTTTTTCAGGGACCTTCACGAGGCGTGGTATTTTTAATGAATATTTTTTCAGTGACCTTCACAAGGCGTGGATTATTTAAAGAATATTTTTTCAGGGACCTTCACGAGGCGTGGTATTTTTAATGAATATTTTTTCAGGGACCTTCACGAGGCGTGGTTTTTAAATGAATATTTTTTCAGGGACCTTCACGAGGCGTGGATTTTTTAAAGTGGTTTAACGTGGTTTTTTAATGAATATTTTTTCAGTGACCTTCACAAGGCGTGGATTTTTTAATGAATATTTTTTCAGGGACCTTCACGAGGCGTGGTATTTTTAATGAATATTTTTTCAGTGACCTTCACAAGATGTGGATTATTTAAAGAATATTTTTTCAGGGACCTTCACGAGGCGTGGTTTTTTTAATGAATATTTTTTCAGGGACCTTCACGAGGCGTGGTTTTTTTATTGAATATTTTTTCAGGGGCCTTCACGAGGCGTGGTTTTTTTAATGAATAATTTTTCGAGGACTTCAATAGGCGTGGTTTTTTTAATGAATAATTTTTCGAGGACTTCAATAGGCGTGGTTTTTTTAATGAATATTTTTTCAGGGACCCTCACGGGGCGTGGTTTTTTTAATGAATATTTTTTCAGGGACCTTCACGAGGCGTGGTTTTTTTAATGAATATTTTTTCAGGGACCTTCACGGGGCGTGGTTTTTTTAATGAATATTTTTTCAGGGACCTTCACGAGGCGTGTACTTGTTTATTTATGTAATATATTATATATATTTGGAGGACCCAACAAACAATAAAGTAATAAATATTTCTCAATGGCGGAGAAAGGAAAACCAAATAATCTAAACTTTTTGTTTTTCTTATATTTAAAGCCTTAGGACATTGAAGGACATATAGACTAGACAAGGAAGTAGTAGAAAGGTGAAATAGAATATAAGAAAAATAAACAAAACTTTTTTTCGGAAACAAAAACTTTAGGCTATAAATTTAGGGGCTATATCGCTGTTGACTTTGATGCCTTCATTGCTATGGAAGACATGTTTTTTTAAGAGTTGTTCGCTAAAAAAACAAATACTGAAAGGAGAATAAGATATAAAAAAGTTGTTAATTTAGACCATCTGTTGTAAGATTGTTGGTGTTGTTTTTGGTTTTATGTTCGGACTGAACATTAACGTGCTCGCTGTTGTCCTTCTCAACCTTTCATGTAAAATGGTTGATTGGCTAACATCAGACATATTCTATTGAAATTTCAAAAACAAAAAAAAAAAAAAAAAAAAATGGGGTTGAACAAGCCAGTCAACATAATGTGGCAGTGTCAAAATGACAACTAATCTAATAAACCAGCTGGCTGAGATCCACTTGCATCTATAATTATACCCTACACGGAAAGTTGGAGTGTATATTAAATATGTCATTCCGTTTGCAACACCTCTATGTCAACTTAGGCATGTCCGTCTGTCTGTCTGTTATAATCACGACAGAGATCGCAATATTAACCAGTAAGGAAAGTAGTAAAGTCGGACGGGCCACTTCATCACTTTGTGTATATTCAACAGATGGGATCCTAACAGAAATAAATTAAATTAAACATGTCATTCTGCAACCTATACTAAATTTTGGTCAGATATAGAGTTGCTTCTTACAATGGGACAAAATTATGTAAATAAATTTAAAATAAATTGTCGAAATCTAAACCGATTTCATCGAAACTTGTCACATGTTCGGCCACATTTTGAGTTCTTCTTTTTATTATAAATCCAAAATTCGTGCAAATGGAAGGATATATAGGGACTTCGGTGCACCATTTACACAAATACTGACGAAAATATATATGGAAGCTATATCTAAATCTGAACTGAATTAAGCTATATATAAATCTAAACCGATTTTTACGAAATTTAACACACATCGTTGTAGACTTAATTCTTAACGCTGTGCCAAATTTCGTGCAAATCGAAGTATATATAGGGACTTTTGTGCACTATTTATCTAAAATCTGACGAAAATATATATGGGAGCTATATCTAAATCTGAACCGATTTTCGTGGAAATCGAAGGATATATAGGAACTTTGGCGCACTATTTACCTAAAATCGGACCAAATCCATTTGTTCAAAGTTGGATGCTACCACTCGCAATTTTCGACCGATCATTTCGATGTCATCGGCGTAGGCGAGTAACATATGCTGTTTGGGGCCCAGAGTCCGATTTCTGTTCATATTTGCATCTAGTATGACCTTTTCCAGGTCACACGACTAACTGTCTCCGTTTCAGAAACCTCATTCGGTATTGAAGGGTCCCGAGAGCTCCTTTCCGACTTTAACTGCTGTGCCACTCAAAGTAATCCTGCATATCCGTATTAATTTTGAAGAATGGAGAACGCAGACATGCAGACTTTAAATACCTCTGAATGGACAGGACTGTCGAATACGGCTTTTTGCAAGGTCTGAAGCCACATTGATATGGTCCAATAATGTCATTGACCATTGGCTTCAATCGTTCACACAGTACGCTGGATAGCACTTTATATGCGATGGGAAGGAGACTTATTTCTCTATAGTTGGCACATATAGTCTTGTCCCGTTTTTTGAGCACGTCACTCAGGATGTTGAGGTTCCAATCATTGGGCATGCATTCCTCTAGCCAAATTGTGCTTAACAGCTGGTGCATGCTCCTGACCAGCATCTGGCCACCAGTCTTGAATAGTTCGGCTTTGTAACCCATCGGCACCTGCTACTTCAGCCGATTGATTGCTATTCTGACTTCATTTTGGCTAGGTGGTATACACTCTATACCGTCATATATTATTGGTTCTGGGGTATCCACTTCACTGCTACTATTTGATACCAGAAGTTTCTCAAAATGCTCCTTCCAGATCCTCAGCACGCTGTCTGTATCTGTCACCAGGTTTCCTTCTTTAGGGTGTGCCTGCACCAAAGTCTTCGGTTTGGTGTTTTACCCGTTGGTACAATTTTCGGATTTAATTCTGACTCCTGTACATCTTGACTTTCTAACGGTCACGTTTTTCTTGCTCTTTCTTCTTTTTTTCTGAAAATACGTTTCCCTTCTCTCCTTTTCTCCCGGTAGTTCTCCATCGCATTACGTCTTGCTACTGTCCGCAGGGTTGTCCCATACGCTGCGTTTTTCATACAGTAGCATTTCGACACTCCTGAACGTACCACAGATTTCGTGATGGTGGTCTTTGGTACCCAAGTGTTGCTTTTGCTGCAGTTTGTAGGGAGTGGGCAATTCTCTGCCATTGTGCTTCTATATTATTATCGGGACAAGGGGTGCTTGTGTTAATCAGTTGGGTAAGTTGATCCAAGAGTGTTAGCTACTGGTGACAAAAATAAGATCGAGCTGTATGATTCACCGGTTCTGAATCGGCACCACGATTGTCGATTTTCTAGACATCGGGAACTTTTAGGGTGGCTAACGACGAATTGAGGACATTGGTTAGGTACTCTAACCCTGGCTCATTAAGCATTCGGAAGAAGTTCCTTGGATGATTTTGCTCTTCTGATGGCAATTTCAAAATCCTCCAACGTAAATTGTGGTGATTCCTGGTGATTCCTTCAAGACTACAGGTATTACTCTTGGATCGACGCGATCATGCAACTCATAAATTGGATCTCAATTACTTTCCCTAGAAGTCCTCGGTAGTTGAATTGAAGAAATAAGACGTGCGACGTAATCCGAAGACGATAAACTTTGTGGAATGCTCAGTTCAAACGACAGGCGAGTAATGGGTAAACCATTATCACAGCTGGGGGCGTAGATTTTTTAAAGATATTTTAAGGATTATCGTGGATTTTTTTTCCGTATGAAATTTAATTTAGCAAAGCTCATTTCATTGGTCTATGGCGAACCGAATTGAAATTGGTTAAATTAAATGGCAGATACTCCTCCCTTTCAAATATCAATTTGTCTGAAAAACTCAATACCGTTCATCCTGATTTAATGTAGCGTGACTAAATATAGCGTAACCCCCTTGAAAAAAAAAACACACACACAAAACAACAGCAAAATATCCAAACCTTATTGAATTGTCGTGCCACATGTTGCCATTTTGTCAAATAGCAACACTAACAACAACACAACAGGGCAAAAAAAGAATTTTACTTTTGTAATAAATCAATTTGATGGGGTATTCATTCATAATAATTTTGTTAAATAGTTCACATTTTTAGTGAGCAACATGTTACGCATAAAATTTATGGACTAACAGGCCTTTTTACGTGATCGTTGACGTTGTTGTGCTTTTCCTTTTCGTGTTTGTTGTTGTGTTGTTTGCCCTTTTTCTGGTTGATTGTTATTCGCTTGCCATATTTATGAAACCGTCAAATTGGTAAAGGCCAACAAAGTTCAACGAATGCCAAAAGAGTGCACGGCATAGTTTGAATAATTTGAAGTTGTTTTGAAAAGTTTCTCTATTTTTTCACAACAATCAACCAACCAACAAAAAAGTTGTTGCCAATGACGACGACAGCGGCGAACGACAACAACAACAACTCATAACTAAGCCACAATTATGAGGGTTAATAGAGAGGGTTTTTAGCAAATGACGCAAAACCCAAAACTTATTACAAAATTTCGACAAAATACGGAATATTTAATATTTGTATGGGGATAATAAATATGGTTATGAAATACTGAGAGGATATGAAATCGATATCATTAAAATAAATTTTTCTGTATTATTCTTTAAACCAGTAAGGAAAGTATTAAAGTTGGGCGGGGCCGACTATATGATACCCTTCACCACTGTGGGTATATTCAACAGATGTATCCTAACAGACGTCGAATTTTTGAAGGACCTCATGTTAATGGGTCTGCAACCTATACTAAATTTTACATTTGGACTGATAGAGGGTTGCTTCAAACTAGGTTATATTTACTTCAGTACGTTGTGCCCAATTTTTTGTCAATCCGCCTACCTTGGGGTCTTTGGTGAACCATTTATCTATCGGACGAAAATATATATGGGAGCTATATCTAAATCTGGACCGACTTTTAGGAAACTTAACACACATCATTCTAGATCTAATTCAGTACGCTGTGCCAAATTTCGTGCAAATCGAAAGATATATGGGGTCTTTGGTACACCATTTACATTAAATCGGACGAAAATATATATGGGAGCTATATCTAAATCTGGACGGATTTTCAGGAAGCTTAACACACATCATAATAGACTTACATAAAATCGGACAAAAATTCATATGGGAGCTATATTTAAATCTGAACCGATTTTCATGAAAATTACCACACCTCATTCTAGATATAATTTAGTACGCTGTGCCAAAGTTCGTGTAAATTAAATGATATATAGGGTCCTTGGTGCACCATTTACATAAAATCGGACAGAAATGTATATGGGAGTTATATCTAAATCTGGACCGATTTTCACGAAACTTAACACACATCATAATAGACTTACATTAAATCGGACGAAAATATATATGGGAGCTATATCTAAATCTGGACCGATTTTCAGAAAACTTAACATACATCATTCTAGATCTAATTCAGTACGCTGTGCCAAATTTCGTGCAAATCGAAAGATATATGGGGTCTTTGGTACACCATTTACATTAAATCGGACGAAAATATATATGGGAGCTATATCTAAATCTGGACGGATTTTCAGGAAGCTTAACACACATCATAATAGACTTACATTAAATCGGACGAAAATATATATGGGAGGTATATCGAAATCAGGACCGATTTTCAGGAAACTTAACACACTTAAGTCTAGATCTTATTCATTACGTATGTCAATTTTCGTGCAAATCGAAAGGTATATACGGACTTTAGTACACCATTTACATTAAATCGGACGGAAATATATATGGGAGGTATATCGAAATCAGGACCGATTTCCAGGAAACTTAAGACACATCATTCTAGACCCTATTTATTACGCTGTGTC